>NW_017673299.1:0-48016 GCF_001879085.1 Nicotiana attenuata
TAACCCCAAACTTTCTATACACTTCGAAATCACTTAACGAATAAAATCTCAGGCCTAAACAATAGTCACATCATGTGAGGGGACTGTATATCTTTCTCACAATAATAGCCCTTTCATTTCCAAATTCATAACATGGTACTTTCTAGTTCTGTTTGAATTTAAATCTAACCAACTTAATAATTCCCGTAAAATTCAATGTCACTGCTCCTTGGTCCTCATTTCGTACATCATATTATTCTTAGCTAATTCTTTTAGTTTCCCTTAGGTCTATCTTTCTGTCCAAAAACTATAGGATCAATTCTATGCCTGCTGCGGTTGAATTCTTAACTTTGTTACCTGCTGAGGTTGACATGCGGGATACACTACCCATACACATCTGAATAAATCACTTCATGCACCATCCGGTGAGTCTTTGGTCTTAATACCCCTAAAAATGCAAAATGTCGTTCATAATTCATATTAACCTTACATTTTCTTTGAGCATCCATTATGCATCATCTATATCACAAGTCTCCGGAAATTTTTGATACATGAAAATTGATATTGGTAAACATATAACTGAATACTGGGTACTAAATATAACCAATAAACTGCTACTGAAAAGGCCGCTAACTGGTAATAAGAATAACTGACAACCATAAAACATGATAACTGCTTTTGTAACTTTCTGATTTAGGTTTATTGCTTAATTGTACTACCTACCCATTACATCCACTTTCAACTCCTCTCAAATCTCCATTTGTTATCCCAAATGTACTTTCCATAGATATACCCAATGGGCAATTGGTCTCTCTAGACACCTTAGGTTTTTTCCTGAACGTTGCTTGGTGCATACACTACGTTTGGAATTCGATAGGAAGAGAAAGGTTAACTATTGCTCTACAGTCTCATGGGCATGATCTATGAGTATAGAAAGAAGTGAGACAATCCTGAATGTTCCTGGTAGTTAACCGTTTTAGTATGAGTGGCCGGCCCACCATATATAAGGAAACTCCACTGGACACGGCTTCATAAGACTCCCAGAACTCTTGAACCTAGGCCTTGATACGCTAAGCTCTATCAACTCCCCGACTGGGCCTGAACGTACACGGCACTTGGTGCCTGAAACTAACATTGCCGATGCGAACCACTGGCTGGCTGAAATCAATATGTGATATCATATACATACTGAATACAGGAAGATAACACTAACACAATGCTAATATATGAAAGTCTGGATGACATATAATATCAAAGTGCGAAATACTAATAAAATGTTTGGAACATATTTGTTAGCCACTTTGTGTTAACATGAAAAGTCTGAGAATTTGTCTAACTGTTACTACTAGTCTAATGAAGCCTCTATTTGATACTGAAAACACTTAATATTGTAAACACGCGAAAGACTGTAGTCTAAATGATAGCCCCGAAAGAAACTGGGATCACCAAATAGCTGGTATGAGAATCCTTTAGCAAGCAATCTTGGGATTGTCCAAGCTGTAAATCATTACTGCATCGTTTGAATCAGGTCCGAGAGCAAAGGACATCAGTACACTTTGAATTGTACCGGTATGTAAAAGCAAGAACAGAGAAGAATTATAAATTGCTGAAACTGAAACTAAGCTGGACATTGAGAATTGGATTAATTGATAACTGAAATGTTAACTATTGAAATTGAAACTGAAGTGATAAGAAATAACTGATAACTGATAAACTGAACTGATAGGCTTGAAAAAGATAACTGATAACTGATAAGAACTATATGAAAACTGATAACTGATAATACTAGGAAGTAAGAATATGGAATACTCCTTTAGCTGAAATGATGAACACGCTGTTTATCTGAATATGTAAACTGCGCCTCAGTGCCCAATATATATAATGTGCACAAACTGTCGGCTCGGCCAAGTATATGCTATACAGTAACTGCGACTCAGGTCCAAATGCATAAAGCATAAACTAAACTCGGCCTCAAGCGCAAAGATATCATAAACGCATAGTTGCGGCCGTCAGGCCCAATAATAGTGTTAACATTCAGGGATTTAAAAATCAGGAACTGAGAATCCTACTGCAATACATAATAACTAGAAGTACTGTTAGGAACTAAAATGAGACATGAGTTCTTGAACTATGGTTAAGAACACTGTACCTTCAGATTGTTTATGACATGCTGAGCTAAAGCTATACTAGAACTTAGGGACATCAAGCCCAAGTCTATAATTGGAATACGAACTGCAGCTCATGATCTGCGGTCGTCTCAACACATACACAATGGTAAGGAGAGTGGGTAGCAATACTATACCCGATAGTGGATCGGGGTCAAAATTCCACAAGGGAGATAGTAAAGGAGCTTATAAATTATCGGTCGTAGTCTAGAGTTGCGGTTGTGCGCTTCTAATATCACTTTCTAATTTTTGGTTTTTGTTTTTTTATCTTCTACTTTAAGACTAATAGCTGAAGCTAAATTATGCTATGGAGATATGCTAAGTTGGTAATAATATAGATGAAAGGGACTAGGGTCGTGGCGTTACTAGGTGGGTTTAAACAATTGAGTAATATGATACTAAGGACAGATGATATACCTTTTGGGGCTTTTATGCTAATAACCGTTGTACAATTGTAGATATTCCAATTTTGTTTAAGATAGATGAAATTTCTCTAAGTGTGATCCATGTGCATAGTTCAAAAAGAATAATAGTGTACGGCAAGAGAATATGGTCGGATGATGAGGGAAGTTAGGATAAACCTTATGCTCCACTTTAGTTAGCCAAAGCAGAGCAAGAAAACATGATGCTAGCAGGGGGTTAGTAAAAGAATAGTAAATAAGTTTGAGTAAATACAGTGAATTAGCAATTTCAGCAGAGCTAGTAGAGGTAAGATTTGATTCACTTAGCCGGGTTAACTCTAGTGAGTGGATGATAGTTTGAAATACCGAACATGTGTTAGAACCCAAAGAGTTTAAGTTAAACCCGAAGTACAGTGACAGTGGAAAAAAATAGCTAGTAGTAAAAGAGCAAGCAGTAGAAAAATAGCTTTTAGGAATTATCGAAATGTGGTTTCTCCAAGATTGACAGTGTGAGCAGAGTTAGATTATTAAGATTGTGTATGATAGTTGTAAATACATTAGCTTTCCGTCATGTGAGAAGTAAGTTGGAAGATGAGTCGTTATTGGGGTAGAATGGAAGGAATTGCAAAAAATAAGGAAAGTTATTCGGATCCCAACAAAAAGAGAAGGATCCGCAAGTATAAGATCTTTGGTCTAAGGGGTGATGTGAAAATTTTCAGTAAGTCCAGTTAGAGATTTGACACCCAAATAGTTAGCATGGAATATGAAAAAGAAAATCAGTTCGGTAATAAGGAAATTGTATAATTACCACAAAGAATAAGTCTAGCATGTGTAAGAAACACAAAGTGAGTAGAATGATCACCGAGCTTAGTTATTGGTGATAAAGTGATCATAGAAAAGCTATAAAATCATGCCCAGTTATGTATTATGAGGGCAGTTCCATTGCACGAGACCCTTCTGAGTAGTGGTCAGAGACTTAGCTCACAACAAGAATATAAGTGTTTTAGGAAGTGCTTAGGAAGATAATCAAGTGTGGGAAGTATAGCTCATGAATGAGGTAGACAAGGGAACTATGTTGAAAGAAGTTAACTGCTTAGCCAAGGTAGGAGTTCGACTTTCGGACACCAAAGATGGTGGAGTTGATGTCTAGAACAGGACCTGTTCCTCCTTAGTAGCCGAAGTGAAGGAGAAACGGTTTGATTATCCCTACTTGTTGTAGCTGAAAGAGGGGATTCACATGCATAACATGATGGCTTTTGAACAAGGGGGAGATGATGGTATTTTGACGTACCGGGATAGATTGTGTGTTCTATACCTAGATGGACTTAGCAAGGGAGGAAGATGATAGAAGTCCATATGTCCAGGTATTCTATCCACCCAGGTTCCCCAAACATGTATCATAATCTCCAGGAGACTTATTGGTGGGACGACATGAAAAAGAAGGTTGCATACTTTGTGGCCAAGTGTCTGAATTATCAGCAAGTGAAAGTCGAGCAGCAGAAAACCAAGTGTTTATCTCATAACACACACATTCTTTAGTGAAGATGGTAAATATGGACCTTATAATAGGATTATCTTGCTCAGTTTGAAAGCATGAATTTTTATGGCCGAAGGTGTAGATCACTAATTGGTTGGTCTAAAGTTGGTGAAAGGGAGTGATGGGACCAAATTTGGTCTATCAGGCTATAGAGAAAGTTAAGTGGATTCAAGAGCATTTGAAGACAGCTCAGAGTCGCCAAAAATCCTATTCGAATGTGCGCCATAGAGACCTAGAGTTTCAAGTTGATGATTGGGTATTTCTGAAAGTGTCGCTTGTGAAAAGCGTTATGAGATTTAGGAAGAAGGGGGAGCATAGTCCCTGCTATATTGGGGCATATAGATTCTTGCGAAGGATCGGTCAATTAGATTATGAGTTGGAGTTGCCACCATAATTAGTGGTGGTACAGTCAGTATTTCACATGTCATGTTATAACATTCAAGTTTTCAGTACTAACATACTCATGTCAGTTCAGTACTCACATACTCATGTCAGTCCAGTACTCAGATACTCATGTCAGTTCAGTACTCAGATACTCATGTCAGCTCAATACTCAGCTACTCGTGTTAGTCCAATACTTAGACATTCATGCCAGCTTAGTACTCAGATTACTCAAATATTCGTGCCAGTTCAATATTCATTTACCCATGTTAGTTCAGTATTCACGTATCCATGACAGACCAATATTCAGTCAATGCAGTAGTCATTCAGTTCAGTTTCTCAACAATTCAGTAATCATGTATTCATTCAGTTTAGTATGCAAGTGTTAATGAAAGTTCATGTTCCCACCAGACCCATATAAGGTCCGGAGTTAGCAGAAGATGCAGCCAGGACAATCATTCGAGGACGAATGATCCCAAGAGGGAGATAATGTAACACCCCGTAAATTTGAATCAGTTGTGGATGCACTAAATGAGTATTAATGTTATGGTTATCAATTGGTTATGATAATAAGCGTACAAAGCATATCATAAGTGATTTGGGGTCCAAGGAAAGACCTAAGTCTAAGCCAAGTTGGAAAATTACATGATAGACTAAAATTCTAAATGAGCACGCACAAGACTATACTTTGGACGAGCATATCTACATTTATATAACGTATTATGTGATTCACAACCTATCAAATGAAAGATCTTTGAGTTTAGTTTCTAAAACCGTTCGTCATTTGGACATTCCTACAAGAAGTTATGACCAAATTACTAAAGACATACCACCCAGTTATTTTGGCAGACAGCGAAGCGACCTCGATTCGCCAAAGTAGACGCGGATTTGTGTCTTCCCTTGAATGCAATGGACAGCGAAGCGAGGACACTTCGCTAGAGTAGACGCGTCCCAGTCCCAGCTCTTTTAAGCCAATTTTAGGGTTCATTTTTCCCTATTTCTTTTGGACGAATTTTGGGGTCTTCTCCCACCCTCTCAAGACCTCCAACCCCTCCCATCTTCAAGGTAAGCAATCTCCATTAACTTGGTGTGAAATTTCATCATTCTTACACTAGTATTGATAAAATCTACTCATAAAACACATAGATCTTCAAGAAATTCCTTCAAGAACTCAAAGGAGGGTTTTGCAAGATTTCTTCCAAAAGGTAATCCTACACCCTTAGACTTACATGTATGAATTTATTATGGGTATATGAGTGTGAATTAAGTATTGGGACTCTTGGTGTGGTGATTAGAAGCCATAAGTTCCTAGTATAAATACACAACTATTATAGAGATTGAAAGATGTTTGTTTAATGGAACTTTATTGGTTAAGGGTGTTGTCTGCCTTATGGGTAATGAAGAATAATATTGATTATAACCATTTGAGACTTTAGAATTTATCCAAGAGCAAGAGAATCGGTTATTGGGTGTAGAAACACCATTAATAGGGAATATGAAGCTTTATACTCACCAAGTGTTTGATAAAATGCCTAAGTGACCAAAACATGGATATTGTTGCTAATTTTGAATCCCTTTGAATTGTATTGATATAGATTAAAGTTGAAAGGGTTGGCGAATGTTGTATTATGCTCAAGAGAAGGAAGTTAAGGTATGTGAGGCTAACTCTCTATGTTTGGGAATGTTAATGATTCTCCCTACATTACGTTTCTTTTATGACGTATCAATTGCCTCAGAAATATAGTTAAGGCCTAGTCCCTTGAATAGTTGTAGAACTTCTGTTCTCTAGTTTCATAACTCGTTCATGACTTTCATTCTTAACGTTGTGAGCTCAGTTGGTATTCAATATAGACTTGGGCTTGATGTCCCTAAGTCTCAGTATAGCTTACTCAGCATGTCATAAACATTTGAAGTTCAGTGTTCATAACCAGTTCAAGAATACATGTCTCATTCTAGTCCTATACAGTATTCCAGTATTATGTATTGCAGTATGATTCTCAGTTCCTGATTTTAAATCCCTGAATGTTGAACACCTATATTTGGGCCTGAGGCCGCAGCTAATGCTTTATGCATCTTTGGGCCTAAGGCCGTAGTTTATGCTTTATGCATTTTGGACCTGAGGTCGCAGTTATGTATACGTATACTTGGGCCCGAGGCCGCAGTTTGTGCACATTTATATATTGGGCCTGAGGCTGCAGTTTAATATTCAGATAAACAGGTTGTTCATCATTCAGAAGAGGGAGCATTCATATTCTTACTTCCTATATTCAGTTCAGTTATTAGTTTTCAGTTATCAGTTATCAGTTATCTTTTCAGCTATCAGTTCAGTTATCAGTTATCAGTTACCACTTCAGTTTCAATTTCAATAGTTAACATTTCAGTTATCAATTATCAATTCTCAGTTACCAGCTTAGTTTCAGTTTCAGCAATTATAATTCTTTCTTTCAGTTGCTTTACATACCGGTACAATTCAAATGTACTGATGTCCCTTTTGCCCGGGGCCTGCATCTCACGATGCAGGTAATGATTTACAGATTGACAATCATATGTGCTAGGATTCTCATACCAGCTATTTGGTGATCCCAGTTCTTTCAGGGCATTATCATTACTTTACAGTCTTTCAGTGTTTACAGATATACAGTGTTTTCAGTACTTCAATAGAGGCTTCATAGACTAGAGTAACAGTTAGACAGAGTCTCAGACTTTTCATGTTAAGCCATGTTGGCTACAAATATGTTCCAAAATTATATTAGTATTTCCGCACTTTGATTTATGTCATCCAGACTTTCAGTATATTAGCATGTGTTAGTTTATCTTCCGTATTCAGTATGTTATGATATCACATGTTGATTCAGCCAGCCAGTTGGTTCGCTCGGTCATATGTAGTTAGGCACCGAGTGTCGTGTTACGTCCAGGCCCAGTTTCGGGGCGTGACAAGGCCCATAGCTCCCGATACTCTATTCATCCGGACGCCGCAAAGATGTATCAGGATTTGCGGCAGCATTATTGGTGGCGTAGGATGAAGAAGGATATTGTTGCATATGTAGCTCGATGTTTGAATTGTTAGCAGGTTAAGTACGAGCATCAGAGGCCTGGTGGTTTATTTCAAAGGATTGAGCTTCTCGAGTGGAAGTGGGAGCGGATCACTATGGACTTTGTTACTGGACTCCCGCAGACTCGGAAAAAGTTCGACGCAGTATGGGTCATTGTTGATTGGCTGACCAAGTCAGCGCATTTCATTCCTGTGGCAGTCTCCTATTCTTCTAAGAGGTTTGCTGAGATCTACATTCGGGAGATTGTTCGCCTTCATGATGTGCCTGTATCTATCATTTCGGACCGGGGTACGCAGTTTATCTCGCGTTTCTGGAGAGCAGTTCAGCGAGAGTTGGGCACACGGGTTGAGTTGAGCACATCATTTCATCCCCAGATGGACGGACAGTCCGAGCGGACTATTAAGATATTGGAGGATATGCTCCGAGCTTGTGTAATTGACTTTGGAGGCTCGTGGGATTAGTTTTTGCCTTTAGCAGAGTTCGCCTACAACAAGAGCTACCAGTCGAGTATCCAGATGGCTCCTTATGAGGCTTTATATGGTAGGCGGTGTCGGTCTCCGGTTGGGTGGTTTGAGCCTTGAGAGGCTCGGTTGTTGGGTACGAATCTGGTTCAGGAGGCCTTGGACAAGGTCAGGATCATTCAGGGTAGGATTCGTACAGCTCAGTCCAGGCAGAAGAGTTATGCACACCGCAAGGTTCGAGATGTGGCTTTTATGGTCGGTGAGCGGGTATTGCTCCGAGTGTCGCCTATGAAGGGCGTGATGAGATTTGGGAAGAAGGGCAAGCTTAGCCCTAGGTTCATTGGTCCATTTGAGATTCTGGATCGAGTGGAAGAGCTGGCTTATAGACTTGCATTGCCGCCGAGCTTATCAGCCGTGCATCCAGTGTTTCAAGTGTCCATGCTTTGGAGGTATCACGGCGACCCATCCCACGTGTTAGATTTCAGCACTGCCCAGTTGGACAAGGACTTGTCTTACGAGGAGGAGCCGGTGGCTATTCTAGACCGGCAGGTTCGTCAGTTGAGGTCGAAGAGTTTTCCTTCTGTCCGTGTTCAGTGGAGAGGTCAGCCTGCTGAGGCATCGACCTGGGAGTCCGAGTCCGATATGCGGAGCCGTTATCCCCATCGTTTTCCCGACTCAGGTACTTCCTCCTTATGTCCGTTCGAGGACGAACGATTATTTTAGAGGTGGAGAATGTGATGACAGCTTGGGTCATCACTTATTTTAAATTAAATTCTATGTTTCCGAGGCCTTGAAAACCTCATTTAGAGTTATCTCGAATTGCGTGGGCGCGTAGCCGGAAAGCTTAAATATGAAAATCTGTGAAAAATTATAAAATTTGGTTATAAAATGAGCAAATTTGACTTCGGTCAATGTTTTGGGTAAACGGACCTGGACCCATGAGTTGATGGTCCCGGAGGGTCCGTAGGAAAATATGGGACTTGGGCATATGCCCGGAATCGAATTCCGATGTCCCGAGCCCGAGAAATGAATTTTTAAAGGAAATTGTTTTTGAAATTGTTTAAGGAAATTTGAAACGAAATTTGATTAGAACGTGTTGGTATGGGCCCGTATTTTGGTTCTGGCGCCCGGTACAGGTCATATATATGATTTAAGATGTTTCTGTAAAGTTCGGTGAAAAACGGACGTCATTTGACGTGATTCGGACCTAAATTGCTAAATTTGATACTTGATGAAGTTTGAGAAAAAGTTCTTGATTTTGAGGTTTGATTCATTGTTATTGAGGTTATTTTGATGAATTGATCGCACGGATAAGTTCGTATGATGTTGAGTTAGTGCGTGTGTTTGGTTAGGAGCCCCGAGGGCTCGGGAGTGTTTCGGATGTGTTTCGGGATGTTTTTGACTTAGAAAATATTGAAGGTTTTTCAGCTCTTGGGTTCCTGATGCGTTCTTCTTCGCATTCGCGGGAGTACCTACGCGAACGCGAAGTGTAAATTTTTATGGAAGGAAATCCCTCTACGCGAACGTGTAGCTCAGGACGCGAACGTGAGGCAGTGGGGGTTTATACCTTCGCGAACGCGGACCTGGCCACGCGAACGCGAAGGCCAAGTGGGCCTGGGTAGGGGAGGGGTAGTTGTGTTACGTGAAGGCGACCCGTTGGACGCGAATGCGAGGGCTCGAGGGGCTAAAGCTTCGCGAACGCGAGCCCGTTTACGCGAACGCGAAGGCTTAACCAGCCTGACCCATCGTGAACGCGAAGGGTCTGTCGCGAACGCGAAAGGCATTTTCGCCCAGTGATTTTTATAAGCCAAAAACAGAACCCATTACGGGATTATATAAAAGTTTCACAAACCTCTTCTTCTCCAAAGCTCTTAGGCGATTTTTGAAGCTTTTCTTCGCCATAACTTCTTGGGTAAGTAATCTTTAACCTATTTTCTTCCATTTTCATAACCATCTATTAGATTTCTAGGCTTAAAACATGAGATTAAGGGTAGAAAATTAGGGATTTGGGTAGAGTTAGGGCTTTTTGATTAATTGTGATTTAGACCTCGTTTTGGGGTCGAATTCTGGAAATAATTATATATTTGGGTCGTGGGTGAATGGGTGATCGGATTTTGGTTCGAACCTCGTGTTTTGACCAAGCGGGCCCGGGGTCGATTTTTGGATTTTTGGGAAGAATGGTTAGAAAGCTATAATTAAGCATTGGAATTGAATTGTTTAGCATTTATTGATGTTATTAAGTCGATCATGTCTAGATACAATTGATTTGGAGCCAAATTCAAAAGGAAAAGCGGTGTTTGAGGCTTGAGCTGGGCCGTGGAAGTTCGAGGTAAGTGTTTGGTCTAACCTTAGCTTGAGGGATTAGGAGTTGAGTCGTATTGGCTATGTGGTAATTGTTGAGTACGACGTATAGGCATGGTGACGAGTATCTATGCGTTGGTGTCTAGCATGCCCGTGAGTCTTTATATTGTGATTATCATGACTTTGTTGTATCTTTCATGCCTTGGTGATGGTTTCTAATTGTTGTATAAAGTTTGTGGAAAGAATTGTGACCTATGAACATTGAGGAGTGTTGGCTCAAGTTGTGAAACGAATTGTGAAAGTATAAGTGACAATTGAACTTTTAGAGCATTGGCTCGAGTTGTGAAGTAAAAGTGAGAAAGAGAAGAGATCATTATGTTGTCACTCTTGCCGGGCTATAGTTGGTTTATTTGTTATCTCCCTTGCCGGGACATGGATATTATCGATGTTGTTCCCTTGCCGGGATTTAATTGTTGACTTGTTGCTCCCTTGCCGGGATTCTTATTGCAAATTTCCTTTATTTCCTTGCCTTATTGTTTGTGATTGTTGTTTGGGTGAGGAAGAGAGTTAAAGCACGAAGGGTGATGCCGTTCATTGTTTGTTTTGTGAGGAAAGAGTGTAAAGCACGAAGGGTGATGGCGTGCCGCACGATGTATTATTCCGTGCCTATTATATTGATTTCATGGTGAGGAAAGAGTGTAAAGTACGAAGGGTGATGCCGTGCCGCACGATGTACCATTCCGTGCCTATTGTATTGATTCTTATGGTGAGGACGAGAGTAAAAGCACGAAGGGTGGTGCGGTGCACTTGTCCTTGATTTCCCTGCTTCTTGCTGACAATTGAGTTATGTTGCCCTTACGTTTATTTACTGATTTTCTGTTGTTATTTGATTTTATTTTGAGGTTATAGATTCCCTTACCCTATTTGCCTTGTGATTGTTGTTTGGGTGAGGAAGAACATATAACACGAAGGGTGATGCCGTGTATTATTTTGGTGAGAGAGAGTAAAAGCACGAAGGGTGATGTCATGCACTTGTCTTTGATTTCCTAATTTTTATTGATAACTGTGTTATGGTTTCTCTACACTAAATTGCTGGCTTCCTGTTGATACTTGTTGTACCCCGCAGCATGATTTCCCCTTCCTATTTTCAATTAGACTGTGGTAATCCTCATATTTATTTGTTGCTCTTCTGTTACTATTCGGTGTTTCCCGCAGCATGTTTTCCCCCCTCCCATACTTGAAAGTATATGACTGGTTCTTTCTGTACTTCATTCCTGCTGTATATAGTTAAATTGCACATGTTTATTTGGTAGTCTGGTCCTAGCCTCATCACTACTTCGCTGAGGTTAGGCTAGGCACTTACCAGCACATGGGGTCGGTTGTGCTGATACTACACTCTGCACTCTTTTGTGCAGACCCCGGTGTTGTAGGCTTCGGACCGCAGTGGGATTGCTGATTCTTGCTCATCAGGCGACCCGAGGTAGTCCTGCAGGCGTCCGCAGGCCTTGGTGTCTCCTTCCATCTACCATTCCTATTTCTATTCATGCATTTCAAGAGACAGGGTTGTATTTATTTCTTTCAGACCTTTAATTGTAGTATTCTTAGACCGTCTGTGAAACTGTGACACCAGTTTTGGGTAGTCGAGACTCAAACAGTTGTATTAGATATTCACGTTCAGATAGCTTATTGTTTTCTTCCGCTTATGTTAAATTCCGTTGTTTAAAAGTTATTTCTTCGTAATTACTTAAAGAATATAAAATGGGTAAAAAGATAATTGTTCAAATAATTGGCTTGCCTAGCTCTCATTAGTAGGCGCCATCACGATTCTCGAGGGTGGAAAATTGTGACGACCCGGCCCGTCGTCACGTGAGTTACTGCCCCATTTTCCCCATTTTCTGCTTCCTTATGTTTCATTACAAGAGTCTTGGGTGAATGAGTCGAATTGGATTGGTTTTAGAAGGAAACGAGACACCTAGTCTCTTTAAGGAAGGTTTGTTTTGGAAAAAGTCAATCGGATGTTGACTTATGAGTTAGAGGGCTCGAATGTGATTTTCGGTGTTTCGGTTAGCTTCGGGGGATGATTTGTGACTTAGGAGTGTGATCGGAATTGATTTTGGAGGTCCGGTGTAGAATTAGGCTTGAATTGGCGAAGTTGGTATTTTGGCGAATTCCGGTTGATAGGTGATATTTTGATCCGAGGGTCGGAATGGAATTCTGAGAGTTGCTGTAGCTTCGTTTAGTGATTTTTAGGATGTGTGTGCAAAATTTCAGGTCATTCGGAGGTGTTTTGGTCGGGTTTTTGACCAAATGCGTAATTCGGAAGTTTTAGAAGAACTTAGGCTTGAATCCGATGTAATTTGATAGTTTTGGTGTTGTTTGTGGTGTTGTGATGATTGGAGCAAGTTTGAATGATGTTTTAGGATGGGTTGGCACTTTTGGTTGAGGACCCGGGGGCCTCAGGGTGATTTCGGATGGCCATCGGGATGAATTTTGGACTTGATGCATTTCTGAAGATTGCTGGTATCTGGTATTTCTGCATCTGCGGAAAAGGGGCCGCAGATGCGGTTCCGCAGATGCGAATAAGGGATCGCAGGTGCGGGTGTTGGCCATTTGGAGAAATTCTGCAGAAGCGGATGATTTCCGCAGGTGCAGTCTCCGCAGATGCGGTTAATGACCGCAGAAGCGGTCCGTGCATGCAAGGGAGGTTCCGCAGAAGCGCAGGCTTGACCGTAGAAGCGGTGTCCGCAGAAGCGGAGATTGACCACAGAAGCGGTCCTAGGCATAGTGAAGATCCGCAGAAGCGGAGGGAAAACCGCAGAAGCAGTAACCGCAGGTGCGGTTCATTTATCGCAGATGCGAAAATGTCTGATCAGAGAAGGGTTTTAAAAGCTCATTTTGTTCCGCGAGCTAAGATTTATTTCCACCATTTTTGAGCAACCTTGAGAGCTTTTGGACGGGAATTGAAGGTGATTTCGACTGGGTGTGATTGGAGGTGAGTTCTATGACCTAAATACATGATTTAATGGTAAAATTAACATAGAAATTTATGAAAATTCATCAAAAGGGGGAAAAGCTAGGGCTTGGAATTTGATATTTCAAAGTGGGATTTGATGGGTCATTTGGGCTCGGATTTGGGAGTTTTTGGTATGTATAGACTCGTGGTGAGATAAGCAATCCGATGATGTTAAATTTTTTGATTTTCAAGAAGTGGGCCCGGGGCTCGGGTTTTGCAAATTTCGTGAATTTCGATATTTTTCGAGTCTTTTCGATTGGGTTATGTTCCCTTAGCCTATTGTAACGTATTCATTGTGGTTTTGATCAGATTCGACACGCGAGGAGGTCGATTTGCGAGGCAAGGGAATAGCGAGCTAGGATTTTGGCCGGCTTGAGGTGAATAATGATAGTAAATGATATCCTGAGGGTTTGAAACCCCGGATTTGCACAACCTAGTGCTATATTGAGATGAAACACGCGCTTAATGGCGAGCGCGGGGTTGTTTATTACTGGGGTGTAATACCCTATATATTAATAAGGTCATATAAGTCTTTAACTAAACTAAAAAAAAGAAGAAGATAAATAATAGGACAATGGGCTAAAGCCCATAAGAATGAGAAACGAGAAAAGGGAAAAAGGGGGAAAAGTTGCTGCTAAGCAACAGAAGCTAAAAACAAAGAAAAAAAGAAAAAAAACGATGGAGGAGGAAACAAAGGAGAAGAAGAAGAAGAAGAAGAAGAAAAAGGCTGGAGCCAAACCTTGAGAAATTTTAAAAACGCACCGGTTCTTACGGGTAATACTCGAATTTCTCATCTGGGTTCCTTTCTTCTGGTAATATTTTTTTTTATCTCAAATCATATATTTGAAGGGTTTCACAAGGTACAAGAAATTAAATACCAATAAGAGTTATTCTGGGCAAGTTATGCAATTGGAAGTTGGTCAATGTAACTATAGGATAAATTCACTTGGAAAAAGAAGGGTATTGATGTATTTGTACTTACACTAGTCTCATTATATATGATCATTGTTAGGTGCAAATCAAGTTAGGGTGCAAGGATTGAGTTTTGGTGTTTAACTGTATTGCAATGACAATATCGAATTTGGGTTTGAATGTTGTGAGTCTAGTATTGAGTACAAAAGATAAGTACCAATTAAGAAGGAATATTATGGACAGTAAGGTTATTTCAGTTTCAATTTATGCACACGATTAAGGAAATTGAACAGTATAGGGAATAAACCATATAAATACCTTTTTATTTAAAAGATTTTGGACTAATTTAAATTACTCATAGCATGGGTAAATATAATTCGGCGAATTGATGATAAAATATAAAACTCGGAGGATTGGGTATTCTAAATTAGTGATGGATTTAGCCTAAATGAGGCAACTAACACAAGATCGATATTGATGTGATTATAGATTGATTGAAGAAAGTCGTACAGATCGCTCGAGGCGACAAGTTTGGTACTTCGACACGAGTACTGTAAGTAGTAATCTTATCACAATTTGTATTTTCATAACCTGCATGATTTATATATGATTTTGAAAATAAATGTATTACCGATGCTTTGAAATTTGCATGTGGGACAAGTCCTTTACTTGATATGATACCGAACAGTTTACTTGAGATGTTTACCGATTAATCAAAATATTTTCACCGTTACTAGATATATTTTACCGTTACTTGAGATGTTGCAGTTATTTGAAGTATTCTCACTGTTACTAGACATGTTTTACTGTTAGTTGAGACATGATTACTGTTACCGAAATAAAATTACAAGATTTGATAAGGAATGATATGTCCTTTATTATTTTAAAAATGCTTTTGTACGAGTATTTACTATTTACAAGAAAGAGTATAAATGGGAGGAGACTTTGAAGGATCCCGTAGCTAACGGCGGGTTCGTTAGACCTGGTGCACCTTATATTTACAGATTACTGATTACCGATTACAGTTATAGCCCTCGCTAGTGGGAAGGTAGAACTAGCATACAGTTACAGTTTTCCCTCGAGTAGGGACCTACAGTTATACTTAACTCCTTTTACGAAGGGGTACACACAGTGATACAGATTACATGATCCTTTTCTGAAAACCTCCCAAATATAAAGATTTGCTATGACACAGTATTTACCAAATTTATTACTGTGACGACCCGGCCCGTCGTCACGTGAGTTACCGCCCCGTTTCCCCCATATTATGTCCCTCCATGATTTAATATCCGTAATTGAGTTGATCGGGTAGAATTGGATTGGTTCTAGTTGGAAATATGGCACTTAGCCTTTTTGAAGGAAGCTTGCTTTGGAAAAAGTCAACCGGAAGTTGAATATGTAGTTAGAGGGCTCGGATGTGAGTTCCGGTGGTTCGGGTAGCTTCGGGGGATGATTTGTGATTTAGGAGTGAAGTCGGAATTGAATTTGGAGGTCCGGTGTAGAATTAGGCTTGAATAGGCTAAGGTTGGATTTTGGCGAATTCCGGATGGTAGGTGAGATTTTGATCCGAGGGTCGGAATGGAATTCCGAGAGTTACAGTAGCTCTGTTAGGTGATTTTGGATATGCGTGCAACATTTCAGATCATTCGGAGGTGTTTGGGTCGGGTTTTAGATCAAATGCAAGTTTCGGAAGTTTTAGTTTAACTTAGGCTTGAATCCGTGGTAATTCGATGATTTTGGTGTTTATGATAGTGTTTTTATGTTACGAGCAAGTTTGAATGAAGTAATAGAACATATCTGTACATTTGGTTGAGGTCCCGAGAGCCTCGGGGTGATTTCGAATGGCTAACGGGGAGTTTTGAACATGAAAAAGTGCAGCAGAAATTGCAGAGGAATTTTCCTCTATGCGATCGCGTAGGTATGCCTGCGATCGCATAGAAGGTTCAGAGGGGGATGAAGATTTGCTCTATGCGATCGCGTATAGGGGTCTGCGATCGCATAGGTTGAGGAGATTGGGCAGTGCGGTCGCGTGGGAAGTAATGCGATCGCGTAGAAGGGGGACACAGTGCTATGCGATCGCATGGCCTGTCCTGCGATCGCATAAGAGGAATTGAGGGCCTGGAAATTTTGGCCTATGCGATCGCAGGGGTAGTGATGCGATCACATAGAGGTCGCTAAAGTAATCTGGCAGAATGTTTAAAACCCTTATATCCGCGACCCACATTATTTTTCCACCATTTTTACTCCGCCAAGAGAGCTTTTTGAGCGATTTGAAGAGGGTTTTCAACGGGTATTGATTTGAGGTAAGTCTCTTGACTAGAAAACACCATTTTATGGAAGAATCAACACCCAAATTCATGAAAGTGGGTAGAAATTGTGAAGAACTAGGGCTTGGTTTTTGAAAACGAATTTTTAGGATTTGAAAGGCCATTTGAGCTCCGTTTTCGGTAAACTTTATATGTACGGACTCGTGGCGAGACGAGGAATCCGTTGGTATGATTTTTGGAATTTTTCGAGAAGTGGGCCCGGGGCTCGGGTTTTACCAACTTCGTGAATTTTAGTACTTTTCGAGTATTTTTGATTGGGTTATGTTTCTTTAACCCATATTTATGTATTTGTTGTGATTTTGACTAGATTCGACGCGCGAGGAGGTCGATACGAAAGGAAAAGGCATTGCGGACCATTCTACGGCCGGTTAGAGGTGAGTAGTTGGTGTATATGATGGCCTGAGGGTTTGAAACCCCGGCTTATCACATTGTGACGCTATAGTAGGGTGTGACTCGCACCCCATGGCAGGTGCGGGATTGTTTATGACTGGGGATTGTGACTTGGTCCATCCTGAACAAGAATTTATCTATATTGGCGACTGATGCGCTTCCTGTATTGAATATATCTGGACTTATTGCCGTTTTTGGGGCCTTGTGCCGATCTGTAGCATCCTTAGAGGATGAATGTCATTGTGATAACATGCTTTGTATAATCATTGATCTCAGTCCTGTGTTTAATCACTGTTATGAAACGCTAAGTCACTTTTCCTGAAGTTAAATATCTAAAGTGTATTCTTCTTAATAAATTGGAAATTGGGAAATTAATTAAATCTGTTACGTAACTCATATGCATATTGTGGACTGAGTATGGATCGGGCTGCACGCCGCAGCGAATGGTATGATTATATTGCGCTTGGGCTGAAGGAGCCCCTCCGGAGTCTGTACACACCCCCAGTGAGCGATGTCGACGTTAAATGGATCGGGCTGTACGCCACAGCGTGTTCATGTGCATTGCATTGCATCCTTACATTTTACTTGACTGTTATATTTGAAGTTGTTTTGCTGTTGGTTCGTAGTAGGTGTTGGACTGTTAGTTTTAGCTTTACTTTGTGGCACTTCGTGGATTTCTTATCTTCAGACATTTTATATGCTTATTACTCACTGAGTCGGTAGTACTCACCCCTACTCCCTGCACCTTGTGTGCAGATTCAGGTACTTCAGGAGCTTAGTTGAGCTAGCCGCTGGTTTCCAGAGTTCCAGGAGTGGTCGAGGTAGCTGCTATGACGTCCGCACGGACCCGACTCCTCCCTTATCCCTTTTTTTATATATACATTTCCAGACTTGAGTATTTTCGTTCAGATATTGTTATTCAGATTGTTTTAGAGGCTCTAGACTCGTGACCCCAGGTCTTTGGGAGCGTTTTTATCAGACTTCGTGTTTTTCTCAGTATTATCCTATTATAAATATTGGATTATTATTCTAAAACCATTATAATCTCTTTAGATTGTCGGTTTGAGGTTTACGGTTAATTTGGGAACGATTATGGTCTGGCTTGCCTAGCAATGTTGTTGGGCGCCATCACGACCGGGTTTGGGGTCGTGACAGTTGGTATCAGAGCCTAGGTTACATAGGTCTCACGAGTCATGAGCAGGTTTAGTAGAGTCTCGCAGATCGGTACGGAGACGTCTGTATNTGACCTTTAGTCTGGTTATCATCAACTTAGAATAAGAAAGGAAGATATTTCGATGTTGCTTCTGTACTCGGTACAAACATTATGAGTTACCTGTGATGTCCTTTAGATTGGCCAATGCTCCAATTACATTGATGTGTATAATGAATATGGTGTTCAAAGTTGCTTTTGGAGAAAAAATTCATAGTTTTTACTTACTATATTCTGATATATTCTCGTACCCAGGAAGAGCACGAGAATTACTTGAAAAATATGCCAAAGACGCTGCAGGAACATCAACTTTTTTTCCAAGTTCTTCAATTAGCTAGATTCGATTGTATTCATAGGACACATGGTATCTAAGAAAAAAAATGGTAGATTCTAAGAAGATATAAACAGTTCATAAATGGCCGAGACCCATTTCCCCTACAGATATTACTTTTGGCTTGACAAGCTACTATAGGCATTTGTGTAGGATTTCTCCAGAATAGCACCACCACTCACCAAGTTAACATAGAAAATCGCTAAATTTTAGTGGATGGAGAAATGTACAACGAGAAAGCATGTTTGACAATCACACTAATATTAGCCTTATTCCAATAGGCTCTAGAGGATTCACGATGTTATGTGATACTTCGAGGGTAGGATTAGGATATTTTCTCATGCAAAATAGTCGCGTGATAACCTATGCTCTAAGGAAATTGAAGAAGCTCAAGTCGTATTATGCCATTCATGATTTGGAGATGGTCATATTGATGTTTCATTTTAAAATTTAGAGACACTATTTATACGAAGAAACCTACGAGATTTATACCTAGCACAAGAGCCTGAAGTACATTTATAACCAACAGAGATAAATATTTAGCAATGCTGATGGAGGGAACTACTGAAGATATAATTGTACTGTTTTGTACTGTTCGGGAAAGATAAATATTATAACTTATGAAAAAAAAAAAAAACTATGGGTGATTTGATGCATTTAGCTCCTGTAGATATACTTCTGGACGAAGATATGCATAGACTAGAACGTACACGTATTAGATTCAATGTAAAAAAAAATCCAAAGACATTATTGGCTATTGGTCAAGCCCGATGTAGATGTATAAAGTCTAGCCAATATGAGGATGAGCGATTGTTTAATTACCGAGATTAGTTTCTAGCGGTAAAAGCAAGGATATGATTGTTAATAGTGAGGGTATTCTCCGACTAGGTAATTAATTATGTGTAGCAAACATATATGGGTTGAGACAAGCTATTCGTGATAGAGCTCACAACTCTAGATACAGTGTATATCTCAGGTCTATAAGATGCACCATGACTATAAAAAGAAAAATTGATTGGCTGGAAAAGAAAGAAGGGAAAAAAAATTCGTTAACTTTGTTTCTAACTATTTGACATGTCAGTATGTTAAGGCAAGCACTTGCGACTCACATGCCCACTAAAACAACTCAAGATTTTGAAGTGGAAATACAATAGAACAATACATATATGACTAAATTACTAAAACCATTAGAGGTATGATTATATGTGGGAAAGTTGTAAATTGGCTTACCAAGTAGGCATATTTCTTGCTAGTCAAAATATCTTATAGTGAGGTAAAATATGCATAGATATACATGAACAGAAAAATATCTGGCTCAATAGAGCTCTATTGTCCATCAGCTCTAATAAAGTATCGCACTCACTTCACGATTTGAAAACCTTTTCAAGAAAGGTTAGGTACCGGGTAGATCTTAGTACTAGTTTTATCGCATGCAAACACAAAGTCCAAATGTGCTATACAGATCTTGGAGGATATGTTGAGAGATTGTATTCTTGAGTTTGGAGGTAGTTGGGACGCTTATCTACCTTTAGCTGATTTTGCTTACAACAATAGCTTCCAGTCCAGTATTCAAATGGCACCGTACGAAGCATTGTATGGTAGAAGATGTCGTTCTCCTATCGGATGGTTTGAAGCTGGTGAGACTAACTTATTGGGACCCGACTTAGTACAAGAAGCTATGGACAAAGTCCAGTTGATCCGACAGAAATTGCTTACAGCTCAAAGTAGACAAAAATCTTATGCGGATAAGAGAAGAAGAGGTTTAGTGTTTACAATTGGGGACAAAGTGTTCCTACGAGTCTCTCCTATGAAAGGTGTGATGCGGTTTGGGAAAAAAGGCAAGCTAAGCCCCAGGTTTATAGGACCATATGAGATACTAGACCGAGTGGGAGCGGTGGCTTATCGTTTGGCATTTCCACTTGAGTTGTCCTTTATTCATCCAGTTTTTCTTGTCTCAATGCTAAGGAAATGTATATCAGACTCATCTCAGGTGCTTGAAGAACCTGTTACATCGCTCGATGAGAAGTTGTCTTATGAGGAGGAGCCAATGGCTATTGTTGATAGGCAAGTAAGGAAGCTACGGTCAAAAGAAATTGTGTTCGTTAAAGCGTTATGGAGAAATAATCCAGTTGAAGAATCTTTGTGGGAAGTAGAAAAAGATATACAAGTGAAGTATCCTCATTTATTTCAGTCTACAAGTACGTACTTAAATTAAATTCGGGGATCGAATTTCATAAGGTGGGGAGAATGTAATACCCTATATATTAGTAAGGGCATATAAGTCTTTAACTAAACTAAAGAAAAGAAGAAGATAAATAATAGAACAATGGGCTAAAGCCCATAAGAATGAGAAACGAGAAAAGGGAAAAAGGGGGAAAAGTTGCTGCTAAGCAACAGAAGCTAAAAACAAAGAAAGAAAGAAAAAAAAAACGATGGAGGAGGAAACAAAGGAGAAGAAGAAGAAGAAGAAGAAAAAGGCTAGAGCTAAACCTTGAGAAATTTTAAAAACGCACCGGTTCTTACGGGTAATACTCGAATTCCTCATCTGGGTTCCTTTCTTATGGTAATTATTTTTTTTTTTATCTCAGTTCATATATTTGAAGGGTTTCACAAGGTACAAGAAATTAAATACCAATAAGAGTTATTCTGGGCAAGTTATGCAATTGGAAGTTGGTCAATGTAACTGTAGGATAAATTCACTTGGAAAAAGAAGGGTATTGATGTATTTGTACTTACACTAGTCTCATTATATATGATCATTGTTAGGTGCAAATCAAGTTAGGGTGCAAGGATTGAGTTTTGGTGTTTAACTGTATTGCAATGACAATATCGAATTTGGGTTTGAATGTTGTGAGTCTAGTATTGAGTACAAAAGATAAGTACCAATTAAGAAGGAATATTATGGACAGTAAGGTTATTTCAGTTTCAATTTATGCACACGATTAAGGAAATTGAACAGTATAGGGAATAAACCATATAAATACCTTTTTATTTAAAAGATTTTGGACTAATTTAAATTACTCATAGCATGGGTAAATATAATTCGGCGAATTGATGATAAAATATAAAACTTGGAGGATTGGTTATTCTAAATTAGTGATGGATTTAGCCTAAATGAGGCAATTAACACAAGATCAATATTGATGTGATTATAGATTGATTGAAGAAAGTCGTACAGATCGCTCGAGGCGACAAGTTTGGTACTTCGACACGAGTACTGTGAGTAGTAATCTTACCACAATTTATGTTTTCATAACCTGCATGATTTATATATGATTTTGAAAATAAATGTATTACCGATGCTTTGAAATTTGCATGTGGGACAAGTCCTTTACTTGATATGATATCGAACAGTTTACTTGAGATGTTTACCGATTAATCAAAATATTTTCACCATTACTAGATATATTTTACCGTTACTTGAGATGTTGCAGTTATTTGAAGTATTCTCACTGTTACTAGACATGTTTTACTGTTAGTTGAGACATGATTACTGTTACCGAAATAAAATTACAAGATTTGATAAGGAACGATATGCCCTTTATTATTTTAAAAATGCTTTTGTACGAGTATTTACTATTTACAAGAAAGAGTATAAATGGGAGGAGACTTTGAAGGATCCCGTAGCTAACGGCGGGTTCGTTAGACCTGGTGCACCTTGTATTTACAGATTACTGATTACCGATTACAGTTATAGCCCTCGCTAGTGGGAAGGTAGAACTAGCATACAGTTACAGTTTTCCCTCGAGTAGGGACCTACAGTTATACTTGAGTCCTTTTACGAAGGGGTACACACAGTGATACAGATTACATGATCCTTTTCTGAAAACCTCCCAAATATAAAGATTTGCTATGACACAGTATTTACCAAGTTTAAGACTGAATTTGTAAATTGATTTTGTTACAGGAAACACATGATGGGACTGATTATTATTACCGTTTTAAAAGGGGCATTTTATTTTGTGATTATTATACAAGCATGTTTTATGACTTGTCCCCTATTAAAAACTGGTTGTGGTTAAATATTATTACTCACTGAGCTAGCGACTCACTCTCCGCTATTATTTTTACAGAGACAACAGTAGACGCAGGCAAGGATTCCATTAATTAGAGCACACGAGTTGGCAGTTCCTGGTGAGCCCCGCATTTATTCGCGTGGGCAAAGATTATTATTTATTCGTTATAGTCTCTTTCTTGAAACTCTTAGAGTCGCTCCATAGTCATTTTTATGAGTGTCGTAAGTTTTCTTTTGTTAATATAGACTTGTAATTCGTATTAGACTTTTCTATCGTATAACTGAAGATGAAGTTAGTATTATTGTGTTGGAAATATTTCGTGAATGGGGATTATAGCTTGTTTGGTCGATATAGGTTGGTTGTCTTCTTGATTTCTAAGACAGATTTATTTTGGATAGTCCAAAAACAGGGAAAACTCTGTCCAATTTTTTATAAAATACCGATGAGGCTTACTTGGGAGCACTAGCTCCTGAGTGCCGGTCACGATCCTAAATTGGGTCGTGACATGGGGATCGTGACTTGGTCCGTCCCGTTTGATATTTTACCGCGTATTTGACTGAGCTGTTCTGTTTATCATCATGATTTGGACTTATTGCCATATTTTGGGCTTAATGCCGACTACTTGAATCCTTCGGGGAATTGTTATCACTGTTTCCTCACTATTTTGATATAATACTTGAACTCAGTCCTAATGATTATGCTTTTTTACAAACTCAGCTACTTTAATTGAATTTCGAGACTTTAATGATATTTCCACTGTTGTGTGGGTTGAGCACTATTATTTTACTGATGCTCGAGGGGCTTATGATATTTTCTGGACTGAGAAGGCTTTCAGGCCTCGAGTGTGATGTGAGGAGGCTTTCAGGCCTCGAGTGTTATGTGAGAAGGCTTTTAGGCCTTGAGTGTGATGTGAGGAGGCTTTTAGGCCTTATGTGTGATGTGAGAAGGCTTTCAGGCCTTATGTTGATATAGCGCTTGGGCCGTAAGGGGCCCCTCCGGAGTTTGCACACCCACAGTGAGCGCGGGTACCCATGTGATTTGAGAGTGAGCCCGAGGGGCTGATACTATGCTGTGTGACTGAGATTGAGCCCGGGGGGCTGTTACTATACTGAGCGATTGATACTGGGCCCGAGGGGCAGTTTTACTATTCACTATTCATTTACTGTTTTACCTGATTTACCTGTCTTTAAAAATGAGATTTCATTTGACACTTTACGGATTTTTACTGCTTTAATGATTTACTGCCTGATATAGAATTGCCTTGTTGTTATGTGTTTTCTTACCTTCGGTTATTATTTATTATTATTGCTCACTGGGTCGGAGTACTCACATTACTCCCTGCACCATGTGTGCAGATTCAGGCATAGCAGAGTCCGCACCTGAGCACTGATATTCTTTCCGGACCAGGAGTGAGTTGTAGTTTCGAGGTAGCTATTGACGTCCGCAGCCCCTTGATTCCCCTATTTCATGTTATTTACAGTTCCTTCAGACGATTGTATCAGATATTCTATTTCGTAGACTTATAGCAACTCCGTAGTAGCTCATGACTTGTGACACCCCGGTTTGGGCTGTGTCGGGTTGGTTGCCTTATTAGTATCACTGTTTTCCCGCATTTATGAATGATTTACACGCATTTGGATTCATTAAATGCTAAATAAATTGTTAAAAGAAGTGTTGAGTTGTTCTGGCTGGCCTTGTCTTCACGAGAGGCGCCATCACGGCCGGGTTTGGAATTTGGGCCGTGACAGAAATCCGGGTCGTGACATGTTTGTTTCTATAAGTTACCTTAATATTATCTAGACTAGTGTTAGAACCTGCGCAGTGCGCAAATAATTTGAAAGAATATTAATTTTATAAAATTATGATCCAATATATCATATTATATTAATAAGTCTTAGTTATTATTTTATTATTTAATAAAGTGTGCAGATATATAACGAAAACTATACAAAATCAAAGGATTCACATCATATAATAATCAAATAAATTATTTGTTCCTTATTTATTCTTTATTAAATTAGCAAGTACTTAGTACTATACATTTACGAATGTGACTTTTTATTAACTTGTCAATTGGCTTAATATTTTGGTACTATTTCTCTTTTAATATAACATAGATATATATTTTTGACTCCAAAATTTTTTTTTTAAATATATGTTATACTATTTAAAATAAATTTGATACTTTTCAACAAGAAATTAAATTATGCTAGATACACATTCCTAAAATTTCTAACATAACTAAAAATGGCTTTCTAGTTTCTCGAACATGATGAGTTTCGATGATTATCTCATTTTCAAATTCAATTAGTCTTAAAGTAATTATATGTATGTTGCATGACCAAAACTTTAGCGCCAACTCAATTTTTGGTGGAAAACTTTAGTGGACAAAACTTTGCTACAAAATTTTGTATTTCGTCACTAAAAATATGTGGCTCGTGTATTTAAAGACGAAATGTAATTTTTGTCAGAAAATATTAACAATTAGTGACGAATTTTATGTCGTGGCTGATAATTTTGTAGCTAAATATCACTTTTGTTGTATTGTCTCAAAGTTAGAGTTGTTCTAATGTGAGTAATCCCGGGATCGATTTAAGCCGGAAATACCGTTTTCAATTGAATTGGTTTTATATTCGAAGGTAACATGTTATTTTTGCCTCATTCTTTTACTTACTTTATGCATATTAGTGAATACTGAAAGCATGTACCAGTGCTACAAATCTGATTAGTTATAAAAAATCAGTTGAAAGTCACATCACAGACAACCAAATCAATCCGAGAACAAACATCACTACAACAATATAGACAATTACCAAAGAACAAACATTTCCCTTATTCGTACAGTACTTGCATTCTATATGAAAGTTCTTTCTTCTGGATTAGTCAACTGTCTAAGAAGCTGCTTTAAACATTAACTTTATGTATGTCTAATGCATGATTGTACATATCTTTCTGTAACGATATTTCACTGAGTCGTGTACGTTTGAAATGAAGCTTCTTAGGCCCTTCAATATAATGAATTTGCTTTACATTAGATTTAGCATTAACTTACCATTTTTTGTTGCTGCAACTCTTTAGAATATCAAAACAGTATCTTCAATTTACTTTTGCTAGATTTGTTTGTTACTTCTAGTAATAATATTCAGCATATCTGCATGTGGAAGGGACAAGATGTACATAGGAAGAAATAACCTAATATTGTCTCTACTAGGATTTGAACCGGACACTTCATAGTTTTCCACCACTTCATTGACCACTACGCTACACTCTTGGGTGTTGTGGTAATAAATAAAATTGGTTGAATTTATATTGCATGAGGAGAGGCTAATGATATTTAAATTGAAACATTTGACCTTGCTGATGGAATTAGAGGGCGTCTTTTAGTGTTCTTTTATCACTTTGAATGGATTTTTATTAAACTTATTTGTGTATTCACGTGGTTTCCTTGGCAGATATATAGCTCCATATAGACCGCTTACAGAAACTTTCTGTATTTTAGGTTCATACCTTGACATACAGAGAATGATCAAAAGGTTAGTTTTCTGTTCACGTCCAAGAGATATTTTTCTGATAAAAATTACCCAATTAAACTGGATTTTTGACTCCTTTACTCTGCCAATTTTGTTGAATAGATATGGAGGTAAAGTTACTTTGGCTTCTCTGGTGATTGGTGTTGCAAGAGCTACTATAATGTTGTTTATATATTACATTCATATTATTTTCAATAGTTTAGAAACAATTAATGTTTTTATATTCACTCTTATATTCCATGAACTTGCATAGTGTTCAGGCGGACCAATAAAGTATCAAGGTATCTAAAATTAGATTCATATCAAGGCGGACCACTAATTATCTGCTATCGTTGAGCCATACTTTCTGTTTTGATAGGAAAGATACAATAAGTTTATACAATTTATTCTTATGTTTTATTTGTGATTATATTTTTCATTTTAATTTGATCATTTACAGGGATGTTTGATTATCAATGATTCTCCCAACGACAACTCTATTGTAAACGTTGCTCGATGGTCTAGAGCTATTATTTGGGTTTTCCAACATAACAGTAAGTTTTTGCAACTTGGGCTATGTCCTTTTAGTCATAACATGTTTATAGAGTGACTTCATCTTATTTTTAATGCTTTGCTGGGCCCTAACTTCTTTACGATTTTTTAATTTGTGAAGATTTTCAGAAAACGTATTTACGAGGGACAATCCAGAAACACACGCCATGGAAGAATATAATGGTTATTTTTGAGGCTATAAGAACATTATTGGACTTTAGAAAATAACTGTATGTTTCTTATTATTCTCCGCGCAACGCGCGGGTACGGATACCAGTTACAAAGAAAAGGGAAAGAGATTGTTAACTTTTAATCTCTTGGATCTTTTGAAGGGGAGTCTTGGAGCAACCGTAAAGTTGTCACGGGTTTGAGCCGTAAAAACAGTCACTAATACTTGTATTAGGGCAGGCTAAGGATGGCAAACGGGTGGGTCGGATATGGGACGGGTCGAGAACAGGTAATGAAAAATAGATAAATTATCCGACCCGGCCGATATTTAATACGGATAAAAATGGTTTAACCGGCCGAATAATATGGGTAATCATATTATACATGTGTCACGACCCAACCCCGATCGTGATGGCGCCCAACACACTGCTAGGCAAGCCCGACCATTTCTACAACCTTAACCGATTAATCATAGTGAATAAGTAAATTTTCACAACTAAAATACCAAGTTAAATGCGGGAATATCCTGAAATAAATTCTAACACTCGAAAACCCAAAATATAAAATACTAACAAGCCCACAGAATCTGGTGTCACAAGTCTGAGCCTCTAATGCATGAGTATTAACCTACTACATATTGTTTTTCTAGAAATGTGAAAAACAAATAAATAAAATAGAAGGAAGATCAGGACTGCGAACGCCAATTTGCAGCTACCTTGAATCTCCCAAATGTGATGCTAGGCGGAGAAAGATCTCACTCAAACTCAGTAGGTGCACCTGAATCTGCACACAAGGTGCAGGGAGTATTGTGAGTACTTCCAACTCAGAAAGTAATAAATATAAATAAAGTCTGAGGATAAGAAATCCCAAATAAACACAAGGTAAAGCTATAAATACAGTAAAACAGCAAAGACAATTATAATAATACCACTACAGATAAAGAATAAATGACAATTAAAATATGCAATGCAACACATAAACTGGTACTCTCCAGTACCCCGCTGCGGCGTGCAGCCCACTCCATTTATTTAACGTCGACGGCGCTCACTGGGGGTGTGCAGACTCCGGGAGGGGCCCCTTACGACCCAAGCGCAATAATAAGCCATATCGTGGCATCAAACAGGCCCTCGGCCTCATATCAATATCAATATCATACCACTGCGGCGTGCAGTCCGATCCCTTACTCAGTCCAAAATCACATAAGTCTTTCGCACAATAATGTAAAAATGTTCAGCCCAAACTTCATTTAAAAATATTACTTTAGTTTCTACTTTGAGAAAAAAATGGCTGAGTTTACAAAACAGTGTTAAATACCAGGACTGAGTTCAATTATCTGTAAATATGGTAAGAAACCAGTAAAAATAATCCCTGAAGGATTCAAGTAGTTGGCACGAAGCCCAATAATGACAATTAATCCATTTTTATAAGGATATCACAAAAACTACAATCAATTAGGTAGTAATTTTATTAAGCGGGACAATCCCCGACGGTGCTCTACCCCACACCCATTATTCGGCGTGCAAGTCACCTCACATAGCACTACATTGTGAAAATTCGGGGTTTCAAACCCTCAACACAGCATTTACATTTATTACTAACCTCAAGCTGGCCAAAGTCCTAGCTTGCTATGCCCTTGCCTTTCGAATTAACCTCCTCGTGCGTCAAATCTGACCAAAACCACAACGCATACGTCACAATATGCTAATGGGACAATACCCAATCAAAAACAATCGAAAAATAGTAAAATTCCCGAAATTAGCAAAAACCCGAGCCCCGGGCCCACTTCTCGAAAATCAGTAAATTTACCATCAACGGATTCCTTATCTCGCCACGAGTCTATACATATAAAGAACACCAAAATCGGAGTCCAAATGACCCCTCAAATTCCCATTTTTGTTCTCTTAGCTTTCAAGCCCTAAACCACCATTTTTTACCTTAATTTCCTTGAGTTTTCAGTCTAATTTCATGTAATTGCATGATAAAATCGTGTTCTAAGTCCAAGGATGCTTACCAGATCGAAGTCATTGAATTTCCTCTTCAAAATCGCCCAAAAACTCCCTAAGTCCGAAGTTAAAAATATGAACTCCTTCAAAATTCGCGAAGGAAATAAAAAACCTCTTCTGATCAGTTGTTTCCGCATCTGTGGTACCTTTGTCGCTTCTGCGACTACCGCATCTGCAATAATTATCCGCTTCTGTGGAATCTCCTTAAAAATCCAAAACCGCTACTGCGATCACTCTTCCGCATCTGCGGCTCCGTAGATGCGGCTCCCCCAACCGCTTCTGCGGAAACAACACTCAGGCCCGAAATTCGCTTCTGCGATCCTCCCTTCGCTTCGTCGTGACCGCACCTGCAGTCCCACAACCGCAGGTGCGAAAATACCAGATACCAGCAGACCTGCAATCTCCAAACTTCAATTTTCATCCCATTAGCCATCCGAAATCACCCCGAGGCCCCTGGGACCTCAACCAAAAACACAAACATGATCCATGCCTTATTCAAACTTGCTCCAATCATCAAAACACCACAAATAACACCTAAACCATCAAATTACTTCAAGTTCAAGCCTAAGTTCATCCAAATCTTTTGAAACTCGCATTCGATCAAAAACCCAACCAAAACACCTCCGAATGACCTGAAATTTTGCACACACATCCCAAATCACCTAACGAAGCTATTGCAGCTCTCGGAATTTCATTCCGACCCCCGGATCAAAATCTCACCTATCGACCGGAATTCGCCAAAATCCTAACTTTGCCAATTCAAGCCTAATTCTACTCCGGACCTCCAAAGTCACTTTTGATCACACTCCTAAGTCACAAATCATCTCCTGAAGCTAACCAAATCATCGGAATTCATATTCGAGCCCTCTAACACAAAAGTCAACGTCCGGTTGACTTTTCCGAAACAAACCTTCCTTAAAGAGGCTAAGTGACTCATTTTCTTCTAGAACCAATCCAAATCAACTCTAACACATCTAATACTGATACTGAAGCATAAAGAAATAGAAAATAGGAAAAACGGTGCGGTAACTCACGTGACGACGGGTTGGGTCATCACAACATGGCTTCTTGAATATAATCACTTTTGGGAGATAAACGCAAAAGAGATATAGGCTCAGGGACTTTTTTGCATTTGCGAAGGGTAATCTCTTTTGCGATCATCGTAATTGCGGACTATGTTGCAATTGCGATAACTGCAGCTGGGTAAAAGAGGGGAAAAGCGAGATTTAGCTCATTTCTTTCAAACTCTCAACCCTAAACTCCCTAGAGGCAATTTTCCCAAGAGATTTTCTTCCTAAATTCTTTGGTAAGCAACTTTAAGCTATTTCTTTTCAATTACCCATTACATTTCATAAGTTTTCAACATTAAATCTAGGATTTTCATTGTAGAAATTAGTGATTTAGGTAGAATTAGGAATTTTTGTAAATTTGGGATTTAGACCTCGAATGTAGGTCGGATTTCAAAATAATTACATCACCGTGCTCGGGGGTGCATTGGTAATCGGGTTTGGTCTGAATCACGGGTTTGACCAGTCAAGCCCTGGGTTAACTTTTGTTGACTTTTTCAATAATGATCTAAATTGAACCTCTTTCATTCTTAAGTAATTTCTAAAGCTTATTTTGAATCGTTTGGTCAAAAATTTGCTAGATTTGGTTGGTTTGGAGGCTTGTTCGAAAGGCAAGGTCGTGGTTGAATTTTGAGTTGATTGCGGAGTGAGGTAAGTGTTGGTTCTAACCTTGATTTGAGGGAATAGGAACCCTCAAATTACCCTATAGGCATGATTGCTCAAGGGAATATTCTGTGCTGTATGTAAGTAACAGATAACTCCGTAACTCTTTGGATCCTCACAGACTGCATGCAGAAAAAATTATCTATTATTTAATTTGCTAAAAAAAAGATAACCGCAAAAATGCACCATTCATAATGGTTAACTCAGTGGCCTTTGAGAGAAGAACATCCTCAGTTGAGGGTAACTCAGTCATTTAATATTGTAACTTTAAGAAACATGCCTTTCGCAATGTTTCCCTACACTCTCTTTCCAGCTCCAACAGCATACGGTCTTTTTCGGATTCGCTCTCTCCAATGTCGGTCCATATTTGCTGGACATCACAGCAATACCGAGTGATCAATACATATTACACAGTTCAAGGACCAATGTTTTGCATTCTCTCACATACCGTGACGACCCAAAGGGTCATCACCTGTATTCCTACTCACTCTGTATTTCTGAGGCCGTGAAAACCTCACTTGGGGGTTGCCTCGACTTGTGTGCGCAGTCCGGGCGCGTAACTGGAAAGTTTAAATGTGAATTTGTGAGAAAAATAATAAATTTGATGTTTTAAATTGATTGAGTTTGACTTTGGTCAAAGTTTTGGGCAAACGGACCTGGACTCGTGATTCGACAGTCCCGGAGGGTCCGTAGGAAATTTTGGGACTTGGGTGTGTGCCCGGAATCAAATTCCGAGGTCCCAAGTCCGAGAAATGAATTGTTGCGTGAAATTATTTTCTGAAAATAATTAAAGAATTTGAAAGTTTTATTTGTTTAGAAGACTGTGCTGTTGGGCTCGTATTTTGGTTCCGACGCCCGGCACAAGTCTTAAATATGATTTAAGCAATTGCTGTAAAGTTTGGTTAGATTTGGACGCCGTTTGACGTGTTTTGGACTAAAAACTCCAAATTTGATGTTTCATGGAAATTGGAAGGAAATCATGGGTCTTGAGGCCTAATTCGATGTTGTTTTGGCGATTTGATCGCACGGATGAGTCCGTAGTATGTTTATGAGTTCATTTGCATGTTCGGTTTGGAGTCCCGAGGGCTCGGGTGAGTTTTGAGTGGGTCCCGAAAGGACTTAGGCTTAGAAACAATTCAGAAATTAGCAGGTCCAGGTGTTGCAGGCCCCCAGCGCGGCCGCGGTCATTTCCGCGCGGTCCGCGTGGCTTGGGTTCAGAGGGGCCAAGGGGTAAGTCGACCAGCGCAGTCGCGCACCAAATCAGTGCGGTCCGCGCTGGGTGGGTTCAGAGAGTCGTTTTCCCTCCCCTTCTTGGCGCGGCCGCGGGGCATTTTTGTGCGGTCCGCGCCGGGTCTCCAGTACAGTATATAAAGTCGGGATTTTTAGTCATTTTTCGCTTTTTCAAAACCCAAAACATAAGAGGCGATTTTCCAAACGATTCTACTTCTTCAAAACGATTGGTAAGTAATTTCTAACTGATTTTCTATACTCCTTAACATCCTTAAACATAATTTCAACTTCAAACCAAGGATTTTAATGGGGGAATTTGGGGATTTAGGGTAGAACTAGGGTTCCTAAATTTGGGGGTTTTGGACCTCAACTTGAGGTTCGATTCCAAAATAACTTACATATTTGAGTTCATGGGGGAATGAGTAATCGGGTTTTGGTTCGAACCTCGGGTTTTGACCACGTGGGCCCGGGGGGCATTTTGGGAATTTTTGAACAAACTTTGGGAAATTTCATTTTCATGCATTCAAATTGATTCAAGTAGCATTTGTTAATACATTCAAGTAATTTGTGATTAGATTCGAGCGGTTTGGTGGTGGATTCGAGGGGTAAAGCTATAATAGAGTATTGAGTTGAGTTTGGAGCATTCGAGGTAAGTGTTTGTTCTAACTTTGGCTTGAAGGAATAGGATTAGAGTGTTATTATTTGCTAATTGCTAAATGATCGAGTACTGTATAGGCATGGTGACGAGTATCTATACACCAGTGTCTAGCATGACCGGGGGTCCTTGTATGTACTTATACTAATATTGTTATGACTCTTCCATGTTAATTGATGAATTCTATGCAATGTGAAGAGTATGAGGACTAAATATGAATTGTATATTCTTTGGAGCGTTGGCTCGAACGATAATAAGACTATTGAGTAAGAAATGAAAGAAATAGAAAGTGATGTGATTAATCCCTTGCCGGGATGTAAAAGTATTATTGTTGCTCCCTTGCCGGGATTTAGCTGTTGATTGTGTAATTCCCTTGCCGGAACATTTCTTCTTGTTTGATTATCCCCTCGCCCCGTTTGGTTGTGATTACTGTTTGGGTGAGGAAGAGTGATAATGCACGAAGGGTCATTCCGTGCCATGTTTTGATTATATTTGCACGAAGGGTCATTCCGTGCCATGTTTTGATTATATTTGTACGAAGGGTCATTCCGTGCCATGTTTTGATTTATTTATGCACGAAGGGACATTCCGTGCTCTGATTTGATTATAATTGCACGAAGGATCATTCCGTGCCATGATATGAGAGTTTTGTGAGGGAAAGCACGAAGGGTGATGCCGTGCACTTTATTTGATTGCTTTTGGTGAGAATGAGAGTAAAAGCACGAAGGTTGATGCCGTGAAACTGTTGATTTTCCTGCTCTCATTAATTATTGTTATTGCCCTGTTTCTTACTTAAATTGTTGACTTTATATCCGGACTGTACTTCCCCATAGTATGCTCCCCTTCCTCTTAACTGTTTAATTTCTTTGTTCTTTCCTTTTATTGCATATATATATTGAACTGCACAGGTTGGTCGGTAGTCCTGTCTAGCCTCGTCACTATTTCGACGGGGTTAGGCCAGGCACTTACCAGCACATGGGGTCGGTTGTGCTGATGCTACACTCTGTGCATTTTTGCATAGGTCCAGGTATTGAGCAGCAGCAGCAGCATTAGCACGGGGGCGAACCTTCAGTCCAGAGAGACCCGAGGTAGCTTGCAGGCGTCCGTAGGCCCGGCGTCTCCCTTCTATCTTTACATTTGGCTGTTATCTCATTGTACCCGAGATAAACAGATTATGTTCCTTTCAGACTTTGTATGTAGTACTCTTTAGATGTTCGTGAGTAAGTGACTCCAGTCCCGGGGTAGAGATATATGTGTTGGAACTTCTGTATTATCGATCATCTATCTACATTTAAGTCTTCCGCTTATGATTTTTAATTCCGTCACCTTTATTTAATGCCGTTAATTGTTAAAAAGGAACAGGTGTTTAATGAAATTGCTAATTAAGTTGGCTTGCCTAGCTCCCGTTAGTAGGCGCCATCACGACTCCCGATGATGGGAAAAATCCGGGTCGTGACACATACATGGAGAACAGGAAAAACTATTTGCCTCTTTTCCCTCCCAGAAGCCAGAAATCCCTTTAAAGATTCCCAGGCGGGCTAAGCCCCCTAACTAATTTTTTTTGGAAAAGATCCGCAGTTTGCCAAACAGAGAATGTAACGTCTTTACTCTTAAAAGTTATCTTCGTTTATTAATGTCTATTTATAGAGGTGCAACTTAGAGAGGCAAACAGTAGTAGAAGAGAATTGAACAAACTGTAACACATTACGTTTAATCTGAATTAATATGAAAAAGAATTCAATAAATATTTGCGAAGGAACTTGGTTAAACTTAATTATTAGAAAATATCTTCCCTCAGTTCTAATTCGTTTATCAATTCCATAAGCCTACTCAAAGAATTAAAAGGAAAAACAAGTGAATTCTTAAAAGAACCACCAAAGATGCTACCATTTGTTTAATAACAATAATGGCCGCAAGGCTGAGACCATTTTTTGCACTGCATATAGTAGATCATTTGCGATAATAGACAGGAAAAAATATATTTTGGGAACATTTTTAAAGGTGTATATTGACTAATTTGTCTATTACAAGAAAAGTGGACAAATATACGAGCAGACAATGTTTAATATTATGCTTGGTACAAGTCTTAGCACATAAATTTTGAAAAGTAAATAACATAGAGGATTGTCAATCTGAACTAAAAATGTTAGCCTCATTCTATTTGGTGATTGGTGAATATAGCCAACTATGTCATCCTGTTAAAACGCTTAGAAAGTTTCTGAATAGTATCAATATAGTGTTACACTAAACCTTACAGTGTACCCTCCACTTTACGAAGTATACCCTCCACTTTACGAGATTGATAATTCTTCATCTGCTAACTGGGTCTAAATCTATTGTTTTACATCGGTTAATTTTACAGTGTACTGAATAGGTAGATGCAACACATTGAGCAATTGTCATTCTCCCCCTTATTCCCTAGCACTGTGCTTGGGAACACTACTCTGGAGCTAGGATGTAAATTATAACTGGGTTAACGATTATAAAAGGTTACATATTCCGGTAGTTAACATAGATATATATTACGGTACTCCGATATTTTATACGTTAAATATATAAATAAGAAAATGTAGTTTGTCTTGAGTATTTTATTTTAGCTCTGAATTGCTCAAGCTAAAATAAAATACTCAAGACCATATAAATTGCTCAAGCTAAAATAAAATACTCAAGACCAAGCTTAAATAGAATACTCGATCTACATATTAGTAATTCAAGAAAATGCTCTTCTCCTCTGGCACTATTAGGTTTACTGCATTCTCTGTGAAGCTATCAGGTGAGTTTTGTTTTGTGCTGCTTTTTTTCCTTCCGTTTTCTCTCCTTATCCATATATCTGGATCTTGTGGTTTTTAAGTTCCTTTTCGAATCACAGTTTCGAAGATGACTTTTCCTGCATTTTTCTGAGCTGCTTGCTTAGTTTCGAATTGTTGCCCGACCTCAGTTAACTGTTTCTTCTGTTTACTTTTTGGTTGTGAGTAGAAAACTGAGTTTTAGCTCGGAACTAAAGCGAAATTGGAAATTTAATTTTAATATTTAACAGTGACTATAACTTTGGATGAGATTTGTCATTATGGATGTGTCAATTTACTCTATTGCGGTGATGTTGATAAGGTAATGAAAATATGATTTGAGGATGTTGGTAGTTTAGAGCGTGCAACCTATTTACTACATGCGGTGTTACTTTTTCTATGCGACCACATCTTACTGGGAAAGAACTGCTACTGTAGAAGCAATAATAGATTTCCATTATTTAGTAATTTACATCCTTGGAACATCTAATTGGTATATTTCAAAGAAATTAAAAGTTGTGCAGCGTCTATTTTGACTGAAACTGAAAATTAGTAATTTCATTTTGTTTTCTTAAGTTTTTGCTTGGACAGCAAGCTCACTCCCGATCAATATTGACTATTACTGAAAAGATGAAGCTTATGATTGTCACAAAATTTGACTTAATAGGATAAATTATATAACCTTCGTAACCTGAATACTCCTACAAACTTTTAGTACTGTTTACCAGCGGAAGGGATCAAAAGGTCCAGGGAGAAAAAAAAGACGAGCACTTTGGGCCACGGAGCAAACGTTTAAAGTGGTTTAATATCTTGCACTCTCATCAGTGTCAATCTCATATTGTATCCGCGCATAAAGTTTTGTAGAGACAGATGAGAAGAATCCACTCATCGTTTCTGGTTAAAGTATTGAGAACTATTGAAAGACGGGAAATTCGATATCAAGCTTTGTATCAATGATATTTTACATTGTAAGTAAATGAGTATGAACTCATCCAAGAAGCTATTAAGCCTTCCGTGGCAGCAAAAGAGGCAAAAGAGATTCATTTTGAGAGATCTATCATTGTTAGTAAGGAAGACATTTTCTTACATACGAGATTAAATAAAAATCAACTTATAGCATATAATGTGATCACTGAGAAAATATTTTCAAACAAAGCTGGTGCATTTTTCGTAGATGGTCCTGGAGGAACTGGAAAAACGCTTTTATATCGTGCTTTATTAGCAACAATACGATCTATGGAATACATAGCTTTTGGCTTAAAAGTCACTTACAACAAGCCCATCCAAACGGGCTCCAAGACTTGTTTCAGACTCACTCTATTTTTTCCTTCAAATATTTTCAATTATACAAACTTCAAGACATAAATTAAAGAAATTCAATGTGGCGGCAAGCTTTTTGTATTTAATTTCTAGTAAGATTGTGTCTCAAGAAGTAATGAGTCTCACAGTTAATATGTTAGATGGCAGCAAACAATTTTAAGCCTCCTCTTCTCATCATATCAAAGTAACACTGTAGTATCAATCAACCATGAGATGTGTGTATGTATGTATGTATGTATGTATGTATGCATGCATGTGTGTGTATATATCCCGTTTAACAAATCTGATTTTTAGACTTTTCGCAATGCTAAAAAATAGAGAGTAGAAGATTCTTCTCATCTGCCTCTACGAAACTTTATGTGCGGATACAATATGAGATTGACACTGATGAGAGTGCAGGATATTAAACCCCTTTATATTAGGAAAATAAGTAAAAAAGATAAATATTTAATTATGAATCCACAAACTAGTAGACACATATAATAAATAAAAGAATAGTAAAAATCCGAGCTATCTAATTTCTCTATTCTAACACAAGGTACTTCTTAGTAAGAATGTACTTCTTAGATCAAATAGAATGATTTTGTTGTATCGAGAATAATACAAGTCATTTCATAAATAAAATGTGACAATTAACCGACCAAAAAACTACTTGTTACATAAGATTTTGTTGTTGCATCGAAAGCGATAAACGTTGACTAATCTGGCTAACATTGAACTTGATAAAATGAAGTGGTTGAGTAATTGAAAAATGAGATTATTCAGGAATACACATTGAATACTGAAATTACGTATTGATGGCAAAGTCATAACCTATAAAGGTAAAGACTCATCTTCACGTGATCATTCACATGTATTCTCTTTAAGTTGACCTCATCTTATTTGCTACATCATTAATTTGTCACTTTCTACATGGCGATTATTAATTATATATCCGAAATTGTTTCTTTTCTTTCCATTTCAATCATTCAATCCACCTCGGCTTGGTTCATTATGGAGCCACACTTTCAGCTTTTCGCATTTCAAGTTTTATATCCTTTAAGATTCAGAAAATATGGTGGACTAACTGGGATATTTCCATGAACAATAGTAAAACCTATTATATGTATAATATTTTATACAACATGTTCTTCAACTTGCCAAGTTGCATTATTTTTTTAATAAATCATATTAAAAAGTAATAATATTTTATCCTCTAGCTTTGGTCTCTACAATTGACAGAGAAGAATTGCAGGTTTTTTGGGACCTTATTGACTTCTTTCGGCAAAAGGTTTTCAGTATTATATCGCATTTGTGGACTGCAAACATCATTGCAGACACACTTGATCAGGGTACTGATAAATATGGAACACTGTTGACAAGAAGTTCATTTATGTTACAAAGTGTATTTTAGCCGATAAAAGTTACTGGGTTGGATTCGATCAATGATCCTTACCTAATTTTAACTCCCTGGACTTTCAATAATAGCAAATTGATTTGGAAAACTAAATAAACCGGTTAACATTGTATCTAGCCAGGCTAGATAAAATCCTTTTGAATGGAATTTTTCATTGTTGTTCTAGAATTTTTGAAAGCAAAATAAGGTCATTATTTCGTGCATTCGAATGTATCTACGAAGCAAACTCTTTGTTGAATCCGATCCCATCTTCATCTCTTTCTTCAATCACCCATTTCCTCCGCCTCTTTAAGCACCGGAAAATGCCAAGCTCATGCCAAAAACAACACATCCCTGTGTAATCCATATTCTTTAGCTTATAACTATGGCCAAAACTTCCACAACGGTCCCTAAAAGGGATAAAGCATCGTCTTCTTCTGCCTCCCGGCTGGCCAGACCGGTGGTGCCGCCAACACTTGAGGAGATCACCCCTGGTCCTTGCATTATCAAGAAGGACTTTAGTATTGAGAATCCCCCCGACGTTCCAGGTCGATGCGAACATGCATCTCGATATATTAACTTGATAACGACGAAGCTTGTTGAGGATGCAAAGAAGGATTGTGGCTAGGGAGATGGAGGTAAGGTTCAGATCCCGAACCCCGGCGAAAGCATTACTACCCACGTGGAGGGATTCTTAAGTGTCTACACACGCTGGACAATGAATTCACTTTGGCATGTATGCAGAGGAGTAAATGAAGAGCAAATGTACCTCTTTCACCATTATCATCAGCTTTAAGCGCAATGTTGATGTACTTTAAAGAGTAGTCAAAGTCTATCCAAAAGATAAATGACAGAACACCATAAATTTCATCATTGGTCTGTAAGTGTTCAATATCTTCAGCAGAAGTACTTGTATGTATATAGAGTGGGAGCTACTCAAATCCCCATAAATAACTCCTAAACTCTAATAAGCCAATGTGAACATTGTCCTCCATAATTCTTTTTGCAACCCCAGAAAATCAACAACACTTGGTTAACTTCAATTGGTGTTTTGTAGACGTAGGATAGAACATACCATCTATTCAGCTACTGTAACGACCCGACCGGTCGTTTTGAGCTTTTGCACCTTGATCGCCAGTTCTCGGGCATGACTTGCCCCGTGTAATGTATTATGAATGATGTAGGTCGTTGGTTTTGGCTTTCAGGAAAATTTGGAATGAATTTGAAAGAACAGTCTCAGTTGAAAGCTTTGAATTTGAAAGGTTTGACCAAGAGTTGACTTATTTGTATATGAGTTCGGATCGGAATTTTTATGATTTGGTTAGCTTCATTGGGTGATTTACGACTTAGGAGTGTGATCGGAAGTGGGTTTGGAGGTCCGGTGTAGAATTAGGCTTGAATTGGCGAAGTTAGTATTTTGGCGATTTCCGGTTGATAGGTGAGATTTTGATCCGAGGGTCGGAATGGAATTCCGAGAGTTGCTGTAGCTTTGTTATGTGATTTGGGATGTGCGTGCAAGATTTCAGGTCATTCGGAGGTGATTTGGTTGGGTTTTTTATCAAAAGCGAGTTTCGGAAGTTTTTGCTTAGGCTTGAATTCGATGTGAATTGATGGTTTTGGTGTTGTTTGAGGTGTTTTGATGATTGGAACAAGTTTGAATGATGTTTTAGGATGCGTTGGTGCTTTTGGTTGAGGTCCCGGGGGCCTCGGGGTGATTTCGGATGGCTAACGGAAGGTTTTGAGACTTACGGAAATTGCAGAAATTGCAGCAGTTATTGCAGAGGAGTTTTGGCCTTCGCGATCGCGGGAGGTCCCTCGCGATCGCATAGAAGGGATTTGGGTAGGCCTGAGATTTGTCTTCGCGTTCGCGGTTGGTGCTTCGCATTCGCGAAGTGTGAGCTGCAGGTGCTTCGCGTTCGCAGCCGGTAGTACGCGTTCGCATAGAAGGCCTTAGGGGCCCAGGTAAGATTCTCCTTCGCGTTCGCATAGAGCGGGACGCGTTCGCGTAGTTGTGGAAAGTTGAACCATCGCTTTCGCAGGGATGGAATCGCGTTCGCATAGCTCATTTTTGAGGCTTGGAAAATTTGCCCTTTGCGATCGCGAGCCTGGGGCCGCGATCGCATAGAAGGAAGTCAGTAGCTGGGCAGAAGGGTTTTTAAACATTTCATCCGCGAGCTTAAGTCATTTTTCCTCCATTGTTGAGTATATTAAGAGCTCTTGGAAGGGATTGAAGAGGGATTCAAGGAGAAATGATTGGAGGTAAGTTCTATGAACCAAAAACGTGATTCTATTGTGAAATTAACCTAGAAATTCATGGAAATTTAGCTAAAAATGGAAGAACTAAGGCTTGGGATTTTGAGATTGTAAATTGAGATTTGAAGGGCCATTTGAGGTCGGACTTGAGAACTTTTGATATGTATGAACTCGTGGAAGGATAAGGAACCCATTGATGTAAAAATTTATGAGTTTCGAGAAGTGGGCCAGGGCTCGAGTTTTGTTAATTTCGAGATTTTTGATATTTTTCGATTGCTTTCGCTTGGGCCTTGTTCCCTTAGCATATTGTGCGTATTCGTTCTGATTTTTGGATAGATTCGACGCGCGTGGAGGCCGATTTGAGGGGCAAAGGCATCGCGAGCTAGAGATTTCGCCGGTTCGAGGTAAGTAATGATTGTAAATACTGTCCTGAGAGTTTGAAACCCCGGATTACACATCGTTGTGTTACTTTGAGGTGACTTACATGCTAGATGACGAGCGTGGGGTAGAGCACCGCTGGGGATTGTGACCTAGTCCTTCCCGAACGAGTACTTTAATGCGTATTTGATAGTTAATCGTTTGATGTTATTATATTTTGGGCTATATGTCATGTTTGGGGCCTTGTGCCGGCTTGTTGAGACCCTTAGGGGCATTTTTACTATCTATCCTCATTCTAAATGTGTTGAAAGCATGTCCTCAGTCATGTGTTACCTGTTTATTACTCAAATTTATCACTATATTCTTAAAATGTGGAAACTGTTTTGGGCTGAGTTCCCTGTTTTATTGAGATAGACCGAGGGTCAGATTGTGAGATTGATGACTGAGATATACTGAGAGTCTGATGGTGAGGTTAATGACTGAGAGAGGCCGAGGGCCTAGTTGTGAGGATTATATATCTATGGGTCGGGCTGCACGCCGCAGCAATATATATACATACATATATGGATACGGATCGGGCTGCACGCCGCAGCAATGCTTATATGGGTCGGGCTGCACGCCGCAGCGATATTGCGCTTGGGCCATAAGGGGCCCCTCCCGGAGTCTGCACACCCCCATTGAGCGCCGTCGACGAGATATATGGATCGGGCCGCACGCCGTAGCGATATATGGATCGGGCTGCACGCAGCAGAGGTTACTATATGATACCTATTGAGCGTGAGTGCTGAGTACGAGTACTGATTGGTATGAGTTGAGTCACGAGTGACAGAGAGGCTAGCCCGAGGGGCGATAGATATATATACATGCATATGAGTGATGTTTGCCTGAGAGGCCTGTTTATGAACTTATTGATTTCACTCCTCTTTAAAGCGAGTTTCTATCGAATATGTTGATTTATTGACTGTTTTCACTCATCTTTGTATTGAGCCTCTATCGGAAAGTTGAACAAAATGTTTTAAAACAAGTTTTATTTAAACTGGGGGTTTATGAGATGTTCAGAAATTAATCACTGATTTGGCATTTGGTTATTTCCACCGAGGTTTTCAAGTTATGAAGTGTTTATGATTACTGTTTTGCCCGAGGGGCTGTTTTACGAACTATGCTTTGTCCGAGGGTCCGATTATGGCTTTAATCTCCATTATTACTTTAAATGGTATTAAACCCCTACTGGAACTGCTGGAAAGTATTTCAAAAAAATGAAATTTACTAAAAGCTGGATTTCAAAAGGGAAGGTTGACCCGTATTATGATTTGAAAGCCTGTTGTGTTTATTGAGCCTAACGTGAATGTGGATTCATTGTTTCCTACTGCTCAGTCTTTATTTACTCTTATTACTTACTGAGTGGAGTACTCACATTACTCCCTGCACCTCATGTGCAGATTCAGGTATATCGGAACCCGGTAGCGGGTATTGATTTGCTCAGGCGTGGAGTTATCAGAGTTAGCAGGTGGCTGCATGACGTTCGCAGCACCGCTCCCTTCCTCACATTGTTATTACTGTATTTAGAACATTATTTTAGATTTCTTGTTGTATGCAGACCTTGATAGATGCTCATGACTAGTGACACCCCGAGGTCGGGCTTGTATTTTTATTCCGCACTGTTATTTCAGAAGTTATTATGAGGCATTGTTTAATTAAAGGCTTAAAAATGATTCTTAATGCTTAAGGGACTAATGTGAGTGTTGTGTCGGCTGGCTTTGTCTTCACGAGAGGCGCCATCACGGCCGGGCCGGTTGGGATCGTGACAGCTACTTTGACCAACAGTAAAAAATTAATAAAACTCAAATGAACAAAACACCAAAAACCAAAATAAATTAGTCGTTGCTAGCTTTGCACGATAGTACTCAGAGAATGTACCAATCTGTAAACTCTTAAATTTTAGTGTAGCCGCAAAATCTTTGACCTTGTAAATATGCAACTCCTATGAAATATATGAGAGCAACGTGTGATCACCACAATTGACTCCTCTACAAATATCTCAAAGCGAACATGACATATATCTCTCAATTCAAAATTCACATTCTCCTTGTCCAATGTTACAATCTGCAATCCACTTTTCACATTCCTAAATTGTTGAATCTCTCCATCTAAAACCCTAGTTTCATTAAGAAATTTCGTTTTCTCTATCAAAAAATTCAACAGTGTATCCAAAATAACTTGAGTATCAGAATCAGCAAAAGTATACTCTACTTCAAGATCAACGGATTTTGGTATACGTACCATCTCTTCTTTGGTATCAACTCTTCTCCTTTTAACCCCGCCAGATAATCGAACTCCACCAACTACTTGTAAGTAAATCACGTCCACTTTTCCTTGCTCTCACCGTCATCATTCAACAGGTTTCATACAAATCAGTTAATTAATTGGAAACTACAAACATCCTCAGATGATTGCGCGCCAATTTTAAAATTCCCACTCTGCATATTCATATCTACAGCCACAACAATCTTGGATTCGCGCATATTCTGTAATAAACTAAAAATTTTCGCCAAAACACTCAAAGCTACTTTTCAAATAACATGAAGTTATTTTGGCTAAATAAGATATTGTCTCTTTAAAGTTTGTCTATGTCTGCATATCCAGGCAAAATCAAGAAAAACCTAGGGCTACCTTCATCATAATTTTTGATGAATAAAATAAACTTGTAAGAGTTTCATAAATATTTAATCTCTTCGGGCAAAATGCATAGCTCGAAATTCAGTAAGTAACAACAACAACCTCCCCACTCTATATACATACAAGTACTTCTGCTGAAGACATTGAACACTCATAGACCAATGATAAAATTTATGGTGTTATGTCATTTATCTTTCGGACAGACTTTGACTCCTCTTTAAAGTATATCAACATGACGCTTAAAGCTGATGATAATGGTGAAAGAGGTACATTTGCTCTTCATTTACTCCTCTGCATACATGCCAAAGTGAACTCATTGTCCAGCTCCCAGTTAGCAGATGATGAATTATCAACCTACAAAAGAAATATCAGTACTCCTGTGCAAAAATATATTTGAGGGTAAAACTTAAATCAATTCTGGAGAGGTATAGAGTATTACAGAGGTTACCACTTTTGTTGGCTCTAATTAGAGCTTGTATGATAATAGGGCCTGGCATTATTACACATGCTATTCTGTCATGTCACTTCTTTTTGGTTGATTGAAACCTTAATTTTGAGCTTTTGAAGTTTTAATTGTTGTAAACTTAAATTCATTTTCTGGGACTTCCTTGCAGTTTTTTCGGTGATTTATACAGCTAAACTTTCCTTAGGAAAAGAACTCTTATGTATGACAATGAGGATGACATGAGGCACAGTCAGAAGCTATTCTTACTTGTTTTGTGCGCATGATATAATTCGTGATTCACTTTCATTTGCTAAATTTACGATCTCTCTGTTATGAGTGTTTGACACAGATTATTTTTCTTCATGACAGACTACAAAATCCTCAACTTGCTAGAGGCCACCTTAGCGGATGCAACAATAACATTATGTTTGATAATTGGTTCAATGTGATGAGGTCTTGAAAACTAGCTATAATAGTGAAGACAATCTTGATCGAAAATTTGAAGGTCAGACATGGAGCTAGTTTGAAAGGAGAGGGAGATGGAAAGAGGCGGTTATTGAATTTTTTGTCTTTTTATTTTCTTTCTTATCTTCTTAAGGGAGATTACGTCTTCTCGTTTCTCAAATAACTAGTTACGATTACCCAAGGTTGTGCCCGGGCCCAATAACCGTAAAGTTTTCGTATATCCTCTATGATTATTTGAAGCAGCAGATTCAAAAGAAGTTGCACGGGGAAGTTTAGAGCTAAAGTATCAATTCCTGAGCAATTATACTTGCTACCTCATTTTCGTAGAAGTATAATTGTAAATCCAAAAGTGATTTAACTGACAGAAAGCAAGAAGTTATACTGATCCCAACAGTGGTCAGTAGTAATGGAAACAGAAGCAGGGGTAGGATCTATCGATTGCAAGCATCTAAACATTCTTATAACTTGTTACAAAATGGTGCACTTATCCATTTGATATATTTTTTTTTCCAATTGACACTACTAGAAATCCGGTAAAAAACGACCACAAAAAGCGACCAAAGTTGGTCGCTTATAGGCCTAAAAGCGACCAAAAAGCGACCAAATATGCCTGGTAGCTATATTGCTGGTCCCTTTACTTTAGGGAACCAAAGTTGGTCGCCAAATAGCGACCAACGTTGGTCTCCAAGGTAAAAGGACCAAATATTCCGGTATTGACTTTAGCGACCAACTTTGGTCGCTCTATTATTTTAATAATATAATTTTGGCGACCAAAGTTGGTCTCTTTATGTAAATTACGTTTTTATTTATTTATTATTAATCATAAAGTAGCGGCCAACTTTGGTCTGAATATAAAAATATTATATATTAAAATCTGGAAAATAGAGACCAAAGTTGGTCGCTATACTATAAATATTTTTAATTTTTTTTTGAAATTATCCACCAAGGTTGGTCGCTAACTTCATGAATTAACTTTTTTTTTTGATATTAAGCGACCATCTTTGGTCACTATATTTCCAGAAATTGTTAATTTTCTGGGAAATAGCGACCAATGTTGGTCGCTTTTGGTGAATTCTGGGTTTTGTAGCGACCAACCTTGGTCGCTATTTCTCAGAAAATTGTTTTTTTTAATAGTGAAGCGACCAAATAGCGACCAAAGTTGGTCGCTTATTTGGTATATTGCTGGCAGGAACTGCCTGTTTTGGCAGGTGGTGATTGGTCGCTATATTTCCAGAAATTATTAATTTTCTGGGAAATAGCGACCAATGTTGGTCGCTTTTGGTGAATTCTGGGTTTTGTAGCGACCAACCTTGGTCGCTATTTCTCAGAAAATTATTTTTTTAATAGTGAAGCGACCAAATAGCGACCAAAGTTGGTCGCTTATTTGGTATATTGCTGGCAGGAACTGCCTGTTTTGGCAGCTACACCACCTGCCAGCTTACCAAAATTCCTAAATAGGCATTTTATGCCAACAATAACAACAACAAGCAACAACAACAACTAAAAAGCAACAACAACAACAACACAATAACAACATTATAAAGAACAAAGTATAAAGTTCAATAGAACTTTATACTTTAAGCTAACCAAACTAATAAGTTAACTGTTATTACAAAACCATTCGAAAACCGATTGTATTTGTCTAGTATAACTAATAAGTTCAAAGATTGTTCTGTACATCATTATTATCACCGTCTGATGAACTTTCTTCACCATGATGGTATCCAGAATGGGCTATTTGTGGAGGATGGGAAGAACGATCACGGGGAGGACGGGAGGAATGAGCACGGGGAATACGAGCCTCTGGCGATGACTCACGAGACCGAGGAATCGGAAANCTGAAACACACCCGAGGCCCCCGGGACCTCAACCAAACCTACGGACACGTCCAATAACATCATTCATACTTGCACCAATCCTTAAACCACCTGAAACAACGCCGGAAACTCGAATTAAACAAGGATTTTAGCGTAAGAACTTCAAATTTCATCAAAACACGCTTTCGATCAAAAACCTAACCAAAACACGTCCGAATGACCTGAAATTTTGCAAACCCATCCCAAATGACATGACGGAGCTACTGCAACTTCCTGAATTCCATTCGACCCTCGGATCAAAAACTCACTATCGGACCGGAAACTTTAAAAATTCAAACTTCGGCATTTCAAGCCTAAACGAGCTACAAACTTCCAAAATACATTTCGAACACGCTCCCAACCCCGAAATCACCTAACGGAGCTAACGGAACCATCGGATTTCCATTCCGAGGTCGTCTTCACACTTTTCCGACTACGGACCACTTTCAATACTTAAGCTCTCATTTAGGGACTAAGTGTCCCAAAACTCGCCGAAACTCAACACCGAACGTCCTGGCAACCAAAATAGCAGAAATGAACTTAGGGGAAACAGTTAATAGGGGATCGGAGCGTTAATTCATATGACGACCGGCCGGGTCGTCACAAATATATATATAAGCTATATTCGATATAATATTAGCTAATGCACTAATACTTAGTGCATAGTATAGTGTAAGTATATATATCTATATCTATATCTATATATATATATATATATATATATAAGCTATATTCGATATAATATTAGCTAATGCACTGATACTTAGTGCATAATATAGTGTAAGTATACATATTATATATACATAAGCTATATTCGATATAATATTAGCTAATGCACTAATACTTAGTGCATAGTATAGTGTAAGTATATATTATATATATATATATAAGATATATATATATAAGATATAATATTAGCTAATGCAATAATACTTAGTGCATAGTATAGTGTAAGTATATATATATATATAAAAGCTATATTTAGCTAATGCACTAATACTTAGTGCATAGTATAGTGTAAGTATATATATATATTGTTAGCTAGAAATATCAGATGGTTGCAGGTTCAGGTGTTGCAGGCCCCCAGCGCGGCCGCGGTCATTTCCGCGCGGTCCGCGCTGGAAGCCGCGCGGCCGCGGTGCATTTCTGCGCGGTCCGCGTGGCTAGGTTCAGAGGGCCAGTGGATTCCAGTTCGACCAGCGCGGCCGCGTGCCATATCAGCGCGGTCCGCGCTGGGAGATTCAGAGAGTGGGATTTGGGTTCATTCCTCCAGCGCGGTTGTGCTCCAAAACAGTGCGGTCCGCGCTGGGTAGGTTCAGAGAGTGGTTTCCCCACTCTTCCTCGGCGCGGCCACGGGGCATTTTTGTGCGGTCCGCGCCGGGTCTTTAGTACAGTATATAAAGTCGGGATTTTCAGTCATTTTTTCACTTTTTCAAAACCCAAAACATAAGAGGCGATTTTCCAAACGATTCTACTTCTTCAAAACGATTGGTAAGTGATTTCTAACTGATTTTCTAAACTCCTTAACATCCTTAAACATAATTTCAACTTCAAAACAAAGATTTTAATGGGGAAATTGGGAATTTAGGGTAAAACCTAGGTTTTCTAAAATTGGGGGTTTTGGACCTCAATTCGAGGTCCGATTCCAAAATAACTTACATATTTGAGCTCATGGGGGAATGGGTAATCGGGTTTTGGTTCGAACCTCGGATTTTGACCATGTGGGCCCGGGGACATTTTTGACCTTTTGGGGTAAATTGATGAAAAAGCTATAATTAGTCATTGGGTTTGATTTGTTTAGCACACATTGATAACATGAAGTCCTTATTGCATAGATTTGGGTGAGTTGGAGCCGAATTCGAGAGGAAAAGCGATTGTGGAGGATTGTATTGGTCGTGGAAGTTGAGGTAAGTGTTTGGTTTAACCCTAGCTTGAGGGAATAGGAGTCGAGTCTGTTTGCTCATTGCTAAATGATCGAGTACGATGTATAGGCATGGTGACGAGTTCCTATACATTGGGGTCTAGCATGACCGTGAGTCCTTATATGTGGATTGTTTGGATATTGTTATGCCTTCCATGCTTAATTGATGGCTTCTATGCGTTGTAAACACCTTGTGAAAGATATTGTGATTGTGGAA
>NW_017673299.1:48900-60215 GCF_001879085.1 Nicotiana attenuata
TATATATATATATATATATATATATATATATATATATGTATATATATATGTATATATATATATATATATATATAAAAGCTATATTCGATATAATATTAGCTAATGCACTGATACTTAGTGCATAGTATAGTGTAAGTATATATAGATATATATATATATATAAGCTATATTCGNTCGCCTTTATTTAATGCCGTTAATTGTTAAAAAGGAACAGGTGTTTAATGAAATTGCTAATTAAGTTGGCTTGCCTAGCTCCTATTAGTAGGCGCCATCACGATCCTAGAGGGTGGAAAAAATCCGGGTCATGACATATATATATATATATATATATATATAGACACACACGCACGCTTCGTAGTACTACTTAACTGCATATATAGCATGTTAGAGTATATTTTAGTCTATTCATCCCTTGTATTACAAAAGTGTTAACGGCTTACATTTATATTATTTAGATAGTAAATACAAAAGTGATTTTTAATTTTGGCCATTGTTGACCTGAAAAGAGACCAACTTTGGTCGCTAAATATACATAAATTTAAGTTAGCGACCAAAGTTGGTCGCTAAATTTAAATCAGATTTATTTATATTTTATATAATATTTAAAATAATAATATAATTGTTAAGCGTTAGAATTGGGTCCCAGATTAGCGACCAACGTTGGTCTCTATTTTAGTAAGCGACCAACTTTGGTTGCTAAATTTGAATTATATTTATTTATATTTTATAATTTGTTTTAAATAAAAATATAATTATTAAAATTTTATAACTAGGTCCCATTTTAGCGGCCAAAGTTGGTCGCTATCTGTTTACATTTTAAATTATATTTATTTGTATTTTATAATTTTTTAAAATAATATTATAATTATTAAAATTTTATAAGTGGGTCCCCTAGTAGCGACCAACGTTGGTCGCTAATCTCAGTATACCTTTGACCAAGCAAGTCTGACTAGTCCGGTCAATATTTTGACGAAATTAGCGACCAAGTAGCGACCAACCTTTGTCGCTAACGTATATCAAATAATTATTTTATTATTTTCGCCAATTTAGCGACCAACTTTGGTCGCTTTCCTTGACAGACCAACTTTGGTCCCTTTTTTCCGAAATTCTAGTAGTGAGAACGGAATCCGAGAAGAAGGAGAAGAAGTTGATGAGAGTTTAACAAAGATCTTTTAGAAAATCAAAAAGTCCTAAAAGAATTGAATAATAATCCTAGAAAGTAGAAATATATATAATCCTAGTTAAGAAATCGATTATAAATAAATTATTAAAAAATTTAAATCTGAAAAAGCTAGAAAAATAAACTTCAAAATAAAATTTATTAAATGTGTTTTTAAATATGTTAAAACTTAGGCCCCTCGTTGAAGTTTGGCTTTAGACCCGAATACCGTTGAGCCGCCCCTGATTATTCCGTAAAGAATTAACTTTTATTTTTTGGAAACAACTTAATATTAGAATTCTTGTATCACCTTAATGACATAATTTTATGATTACAAAAACATCATGAGATGTTTAAGATTACATGTCTCAAAAGGTACTTTTTCTTTCTTAAATTTCGTACGCAACCTAGTGCCTTCACATAAAATAAAAGAGTATTAGGATAAAGATGAGATTACACAAGGGGCTGAAAGGTCTGTCACTGATGTCCTCGTCGTATTAAATTGGTAATGCCCCCGTCGTTGTTAAACTGGATATTATGGTCACGCTTCGCTTACTTTTCCTTTCTTTTACTCTCTTAGTTTATGTACTAGTAGTAGTTGTTTTGCCTTAGTTTATAGATTATGCAACATCCCTCGTTAAGCATATACCTTGATGCGTCATTTTATATTCGTCCGAAATACGTGAATTTATTTTTATAAGAAATTTGGAATTAATACTCGTATATACACACAAAAATTAGATATTTACCCATATTATGAACCTATCATTCTTCTTAGAACAAGGAAAAAAGTACAAGAGAGTATGAGCCTATTTGGATTGGCTTAATTTAAGTAGTTTTTAACCACCATGAGCTGAAAAGCAATTTTTACGTGATGAAATTAACCTTATAAATAAGCATTTACGTGTTTGGGCAGAGGTGCTGAAGCTGAAAAAAAGCTATAGATGTGTTTGGTAAAATGTGCTAGTAAGCACCCTTTTCTGTTAAAATGACGAAGATATCCTTAAATTTGTTAAACACTACATAAAGGAGTTGATTGCTTTTAATTTTATTCTAAATTAATTCATTTTCAGTTTAAAATTAAGAAAGAATTATAAGTAAATACACATGACTTCACACCATAACAAAAAATGACCTATGTTTTTAAGGTTTACCCAACCTAGCCCATATTGTACATATTTTGAATGCACTGGCAAATCCAAAATTTGTGTTCTTACAACCATTGCTTCTAAAAGCTATGGAGTTAAATATGTGTTCTCACAACATTACTTTCACTCTTTCTTCTTCTAACGTCTTCTACATATGCTTCAAAGGGAGGTTTGCCATTGCCGCTTCTAACCCTGTGTTACCTGGTTGCAATGTAAGAAAATTGAAGAGTAGAAGTCCACCATTGAAGGCCATTCAAAGCTTTGCTTTCGAAAATAGGATTTTCGAGTTTGTTAGTTGTTTGGATTGGGTGTTGTTCCAATTGATTGAAGATATCAAAAGGAGTTCAAAATTTAAATTTGAAGTGATTTGGAGTAGATTTGAGCAAGATTTGAGTTAAATTTTAGAAAAGACGCAAGGAAGAAGACGAAGTCAGTTTTTTGTATAATTATGTATAATAGTGTATATGAGTGTATAAACACATCTTATACACTATTATACACTTTTATACATCTTTATACAAGCGTATGTAGACGAACTTCTTCCACGATTTTCAGTTGCAATTCTTGTTCAAAACCAGTCCAAAACTCCATTAAATAACTTCAAATTTTATATACAACCTCCTTATACTATTTCTAACAAGTCTAAATAACACCCACTTCCAATTTCTCACAAAATCAAATTCAAAATTTAAACCCACATGTTTAAGCTTGTTAGAAATTTAATTTTCACCATCCAAATGGATTTGATTTGTTCAACTTATATTTGAGTCACAGTTACTGATTCAAAAATTAACTTAAAGCTTGAGAAATCTTTTTTAAAAATTAAATAGTAATTTCTAGAACCTATTGGAGTTGGATCTTGAATCTTAGCCTATTGTTTTTGGGCTAGTTGGTTGTAAATTGAAATATGAGCTATAAAATTGAAAAGCAGGGAGCTCAGTTGTTTTTATGTGAAATTTTCCCTTAAATTAATTACATAAAATAATTAATTCACTGTGAGATAAACATTTTAGCTTCGAATTCAAAGGAAATAAAAAAAAACGAAATGCTACATTTGTGCGGAAGTTGACCAAAATTTAGCAACTTAGATTTTGCCGTTAGTGGCTAAATTACATTGATCGCATTTGTTAAAATTCAGTGCATCTAGGCAAATATTAACGTTCAGACACTAAAAAAGAAAAAGAAATCTAAAACTCTAAGAAATATATAGCAAAGAAGAAAGGAGAAAAGCTACGCCTGATCGGAAAAAAAACTGAACTTCAAAAGTTTGCAAAGAAGAAGATGAGCAACGAAAGATAAATATGGAGAGGAGATGAAGGAGAGGCTGAAGAAAGAATAACCGAGAAAAAATCAATAGAAATTAGGGCTTGTATGGGAAGGGTACTTTTGGAATTAAAAGAATTATAAGGAATAAAATAGTAAATTACTGGTCAAAGGCAAATAGCTTTAAAGCTAAAAAAACAATAAATTGGGTTCCCCAATTATTTAAGGACTTTTTCTAAAAATTGCACGGGCGCCCTATTTGGGTGCCCCCTTTTAACCTGTACCTGCTTTGTCTTCCTGTTTGCACTCATACCCACTTTTTTGTTAAAAGCCATTTGAAAAGACTATTTTACCCTTTTTTGTTAAAAGACTACTTTCTCTCCAAGTATACGCTAGTGCTCTACTGTTTCTCTCTCCCGTTATTCGCGTTTTTCGATTTGCTCTTCTCAGAAATCAAACGGTTTTCGTCGTTCTTTCGAATTTTCAACTGCTAGTCGTCGTTGTTCCCATATTACGATTTAATCACAGGTACATTGCATTAACTTTCTGGGTTTTGTTTTATGATTTAATTTCTGGTTTTGGGTTTTGATATTCATGTATTTATGATAGGGTTTAGTTTGATAGGTTGTTCATGTTGTTAATGTAATTTCTATAAATTCTTCTGTGATTCGACGTTCAAATTTTTAAAAAATTTCAGAGTTAAACAGATGATAATGATACTTTAAGATAGGAGCTAAAGTTTTTTTCATGTTTTGGCATTATTTTTGGATTTGAATTTGTGTTTTGTTTTTTTGGCTGAATGTTTTGTGCTTGCCGAAGTTTTTAGTGCAATATGATTTTTTTAATTTAGCCAGTGTATGTGGAAAACTTCAGCCTCCTGCTGAAGTTTTTGAGTAATAACAAAAAAACTTCAGCTGCTTGGCCGAAGTTTTTTTAGTGCAATATCATTTTTTAATTTAGCCAGGCTCCTTCTGAAGTTTTAAGTAATAAATTAAAACCTTCAGCTGAAGTTTTTGTTTTATACCTGTCGAACTTAAGCCTTCTTAGGTGTTGAAGTTTTAAATGATCTTTTTGATAATGTCCTGATGTTATTATTTGTATCTTTTACTTTTTTTTGACAGATGGCTCCTAAAGCACCTAAAGATCCTAAAGTAGCTAAAGAAGGCAAAGCACCTAAAAAACCTAGACTACCTGTAGTAGTCCCAGGTCCTTATGTCCCTCAGCCTCTACCTACAAAACCAGGACAAAGATATTTTGAGTTTACAGAATGGTTTAACTCTAAGGGTTACTGGAAGGGGAACCATGATTTGAAGAGTTTAATTGCATCTTTCTTGACTCCTGCACAACAGGCTAAGCTTAGTAATGGTCCATTTAAACACATTATTGCTATGGAGAATATCAAATGCAGCATGAAGTTGGTTCATTGTCTGTGTCTTTCTCGAATATTCACGAATGATCGAGACTCTATTAGTTTCAAGATATTTGGGCATGATGTTTCCTTCACCCTTGAAGACTTTCACATTATGTGTGGTTTGCCGATAACAACACATAATATTGAAAAACCATTTAATCGAAAGAGCACTGTTCTAAACCGGTATTTTGGTAAGTCCAAGGGTGTGTATCTGAAGGATATTCGAGGTTTTATGACTCGCAATGCAATTCCAAAGAATGCTGTGAATTATCCACACGTATGCGAGAATGATGAAGATGCAGTTACGCTTGTGGAAATTCTTATTTTAGAGTCTATTCTGTTTGGGAAAAATAACGATTCATGTGTGAATGAGGAGTATGCATCTATCGTTGAGGACGAGAAGGCTCGTGTTGAATATCCCTGGGGTAATGTGGCTTATGAGAAGCTCATTTATTCATTGAAACATGCATTGGACAAGCAGAACAAACATCATGCGACTGAGTATAAACTTACTAGATTTCCATATCCGTTATGTGTTTGGTTCTATCAGCGCTTCCCGGATGTTCGGAAGAGGTATGTAGCAGAGGATGAGTACCTTGATATGCCTCAGATCCCCAGGATGTTACGTTATGTATGCGTGGGAGAGCCTAAATTTCCTGAACTTTATTATATGTTCAAAACTCATGAAGTAAGTTACTTTTTATTTTGTAATAATATGCTGATGTATTAGTTTTTTTCTTCTCATAATATATTTTTTTGTATTAAACAGAGATATCGCGACTTTAGGGTATTGGATATAATTCCTACAGAAGAGGAATTGAATTCATTGCCTTTAATTAGGAAATTACCGTGCAGTAGGATTCGTTCAAATGTAGATAATGCAGTTCCTTCAACTGGTAAATCACCACTTACTCTGAGTCGACCAAACGAATTGAATCGAAATCCTGTCATTGGTAAATCACCACCTACAAAGAGTCGATCAAAAGAAGTGAATCAAACTCATGACATTGGTGAATTACCACGTAGTCGGAATCAACCAAAAGAACTGAATCAAACTCCTTTTATTGGTGAAGCATCTCGTACCAAGAGTCGTTCTACTCCATCTACATCTGACTTTGATGAAGATGAATTACTTGATAAAATATGCTCTGTAAGTTTTTATCTGAAGTTTTTTGGGTTTGTTTTTGTAAAAGTACAACATGTTTTTTGAGCTGAAGTTTTCTTCTATATTTGAATTTTTGTTGTGTTATCTATTGTAGAGGTTAACGACGGAGGTTCAAAGGCAAAATGAAAAAGAAAGAAGCACAATCGTGAACGAAGTTTTTGATAAGTTTAAAAAGGAGGAGCGAACTGCTATTGTGGATGCTGTTTTTGTAAAAGTGAAAGTAAGCTAATTTATAGAGAAGTCTTTTTATTTGTGCTCATTTTATTCCGATTAATCATTTTTAGTAATTTTTTTTCTAGGAATATTTCGATGAGAAGTTTGAACAGCTGTTTACGATTGTCAACAAATCAAATGGAATGGATCGAGAATATGACATGATGAATGACTGTTGTGAAGATCCATTGGCTTTTGAAGGCGATCAAAATGTTAAAGAACAAGTTGAAGAGCAACGTTCCAGTCCTGATAGATTGAGCAGATATGTAAATGATGAAGCACATTTATCAACTGAGAATATTGGTAGTGAGGAAGGTGCTCATAATCAAGTTGTGGAGACTGAAGAACATACTGCTCATGATGCATTGCCTAATGTCGCAGATAATAATGCTACATATAATGAAGCGGCTGTCGGAGGCGTTGAACTTGTTCAACCACAAGGTGGAGAGAAAGGTGCAGATGATCAAGTTGTTGGCACTGAAAAACATTCACCGAGTTGTGCTTCGGAAAGTGATCGAGCACCTGTTGGTACTTCAAATCTGAAAGACGATTGGTATGGAGGAGTAATAGCGAGTTGCAATGAACTTCTAGGTGTTGCTACACAGGAAATTGTTACTACAGGTACAAATTACAAAACATGTTTTTTGGTGAATTTTTTGATTTTGTAACTGGTGAACTTTCAGCTATAGAGCTGAAGTTTTTTTTATAACTGTCGAACTTCAGCTCTAGAGCTGAAGTTTTTTTTATAACTGTCGAACTTCAGCTCTAGAGCTGAAGTTTTTTTTTTTTATAACTGTCGAACTTCAGCTCTAGAGCTGAAGTTTTTTTTTAGATAAGTGTTGAAGTTTTTGTTTGTGATTGGCTAACTTTAGCCTTGTTAGAGTTGAAGTTTTAATTGTTTTTTTTTATAATATCCTGTAGTGAAATTTTCACTACATGTATAAAAAAAATTTGTGTTTTATATATAGAAAAATTACTTGATGTATTCCCCCTCTTTTATGAATATGCAGTGGAAGTTAAAATTAGCTATGGTTCAATTGCCACAACTCAAAAACTCGGTGATGATGCTCATTTGAATGAAGGTAAAGTTGAGAAAACCCTTTCAGAGAATACTGCAATGGTTGTCGACGTTGATTCAGAGTTGAATGATGCTGGAAATGCTGATATTGAGAAAGGCATGCAGCCTGGGGAAAGCACAGCGGAAGACAAACGTGAAGGTATTCTATAGATCATGAATTTATTATATTTGATCGAAGTATATTTTCTACATTTTGAAATTTTACATATTTTATTTTCTTTTTTATATTTTTGAATGATTTTTCAGAACTATTGGAGGCAGGTCGAAAAGAATTCGGTGAGATTCTGAAGCAATATGAAAAAGGAGAAATACATATATTCACACCTGTTGAGTCACAGACAGGTGTGAAGTGTGTTGGTATTATTTTATAAATTTGAGTATTATTTATTAATTTTTTTTTTTTGCATGAAGATACAAGATCTGTTGGAATGAAAACACCATCTGTGTCGCAACACTTAGACCAGGTAATTATTTTCTGCAATTCGATTACTGTCTTTTTTTTTTTGCCTAATGTGTATTCTGTATCAGTTTTATTTATGTTTATATTTTCCTTGCTTTTGCAGATCTCATCTGATGCATCAGAACTGCTTCCAAAACCTAAGAGAAGGAAGATTTCTAGTTCTCCTATGTGTGATACCAGTGATATCCCCAACTTCAGTATATGTTCATTTTCACTTAGTAGTACACAAGGGGCTGATTCAGAAGGTAATTCTGCTGCTGTTGGTGTTCGTGAAGAGACAAAGAACGTCGTGAACAACAGGGAATTGATCAAGCATCCCCCATGATGGTTGTAGTTCCCCACCCTGCTGCTGTACAACACCATTTAGTTGTGACGGAACAGCAGGAAGAGCAATCAAAAGGAAAAGAAGATAAAAAAGGGAAAAGGATGCGTATGGAGAGTATTTGGTTGAGATCTCCTTATGTAGTTTATAGGAAAAAGCCAAAGGGGCAAGATTGGATAGTAGGAAAGAATAGAAGAAGGTGTCCCTTCCATTATGTTTCTCAAGACAGCGAATTGATCCAAAGATTTAAAAAGTGGTTGGAGATGGATGCCAGTGAATATGATTCCAATCCATTTAGATTAGCTGGACTTCATATTCAAAAATCATTCTTTACCGAGCTTATGGATCTTGACTCTGATCTTGCGGATGAAGTAAGTTATTAACTTTGTTTTTTGAATTGGTTTTCAACTGTATTTCCCAAAAGTTTGGTTTATTTTTTGTAGTATAGCTTTATTCATAGTAATCTGCTGAAGTTTTTTAGCTTATTTGCTAAAACTGAATATGCTTAAGTTTTTTTCATGTTGTTTTGTAGTTGTGTAGTGTGTTTTTTGTAGACTTCATAGTGGTAATTTCACATGTTATCATTTGTCGTTGTCCATTTGCAGCATATTGACGTGGGCGTATATTACTTGCGCAAAAAATATTGCTATCACCTTCCACATTATACAAAAGCAAAATGTGAAGTAACAGATTTACTTTTCGATCAATATATGACTATCCTGGATAGTGTTCATCCTTCAGAAGAAAAGTTGAAGATAATTGAGAAAAGGAAGCAAAAGAGAATGCAGATTCTTAAGAGCAAATCAAAGAAAAAGATGATATCCAAAGAACAGTTGAAAATAGAAGAAGAAGAAGAAGTGGTTATCAAGCCACTTACGGACTTTTGTTGGTATGAGGAAGAATCAACGAATGAAAAGGTGGCCAACTACGTAAAAGGCCTTGACCTTTCCTGTGGTATCTCATGGGCATCTTGCAAAAAAGTATTCTTTCCATTTCGACTTAAGCCAAGGGAGGGCCAGATATCTACGCACTACTTTTTTGGATATCTCGACTTTGAAGATAAAATTATATATGTGTATAATTCCATGGGCAGTGTAACATACAAGCGTTCGATTGAACATGTCAAAATTTATGCCCGGTTAATTTCACATTGTCTCAAATGCTTGAATTTTGGGTAACTTAATAAATATTATGGGGACAGTCATGTGGAAGAATTTAAAATTAAGTGGATGCACACACCGAAATAGATTAACAGGTATGTGTTTCACATATGTTTTACGATGCATCTTATGTTTATTATATTTTGCCCTTGTCTTAACTATTCTTTAATTTCTTTTTGATGTGTTTTTTGCAGTGTTGATTGTGGTATATTTGCTCTTAAGTTTATGGATATGCGGTTGATGAGAGAAGATGTCTTCAATTTTAATCAAAGTCAAACATTGGAATTCAGGACAGAATTGGCTGCCAATCTTTGGGCTCATGGAAATTGGAAAAAAGATAGCGGCTATGAAACTCCAGAAGAACGAGAAGGACATGATTATGGAGATTTTGAAGAGTCTCTTTGTGAATTTTTTGATTAGAGGATTGGTTGGTTGTACATAATTTGGATTAAAGAATATATATTAATTATTTTTTTAGTTCACTTTTGTGTCATTTACCAACTACTAGCATTTACTATTTTTTTTATTGCATTTACCAACTACTAGCATTTACCACTTACATCTTTTGCCAAGTGCTTATGTTCTTACATTCAATTTCTCTGAACAAAAAACAGGTAACAATCTCTTCAGCATTTATAGATATTAAATTGAGTCGGTGCATTCTTTAGCTATATTAACAATCTCTTCACTTGAAAATTTCATAGTCATCCATAGACTTCTATCAGATTTGTTTAAATTTGTATTCAAAGAAAAACAAGGAAATGTTGGCTAAGACATGCTTATTGGGTGTAGCAGGGAGTTCGTGTGAAGCAAAGATAGTGAAGGAGAAGTTGAAATACTTCATATGTGAAGGGGATTGGCCAGATCAAATACTCGAGCACTAGGAAAATTTGCTCTTTTAGGAAAATGAGCAAATTTCCTGGTGCTCGAGTTTTTGATGTGGCCAGTCTCCGTCACATATGAAGTACTTTGGACTTCTCCTTCACTATCTTTGCTTCCCACGAATTCCCAGATGCACACCAGTAAGCATGTCTTGGCCAACATTTTCTTGTTTTTTTCTTATGAAAGTAGATGGTAGTTGCTAAAAAACCAGAAAAGAAAACTCTTTGTGGGAAGACATAGTTGAAGTTTCATGTAATTGTGGTGAAGAAAAACAAAGAAGAAAAAGCAATATGACATTACTAAATGGATGAAATATGAAAGACACTCTGTGGAACTTTTTTGAATAGATGAATAACTTGTAAACAAAGAACTAAAGTTTTCTTTTTTTTTCCAAAGGATGTAAAGTGAAAAAGAAAATTGTATTAATTTTGGAATTATACATTATTTTGTGTGAATTATGTGACTTTGATTGATTCAAATATGTTATGCTTTTTTCATGAATGTCAAGTATTTTTTGCTTAAGTTTTGAAAATATACTTAAAAAACCTTAGCCACATTAGGCGAAAGTTTCTTGAAAAAAGCTTTTAGGAAGACAAAAATTATCGAATACAATAGAAAAACCTTCAGCTACCATGCTGAAGTTTGTTGAAAATATACTAAAAAATTCAGCCTATTGGGCCGAAGTTTTTCGGGAAAAACCTTTAAGGACAAAACTATTTGAATCCAACAAAAACTTCACCCAAGTGCTGAAGTTTTGAAAATATAACTAAAAAAACTTCAGCACATTGGGCTGAAGTTTTTTCGAAAAAGCTTTAGGACAAAAATTAATTGAATCCAACAAAAAACTTCAGCTGCCTAGTGCTGAAGGTTTGAAATATACTAAAAAAACTTCAGCACATTAGGCCGAAGTTTTTTCGAAAAAAAGCTTTAGGACAAACATATTTGATCCAACAAATAAACTTAACTGACTAAGTGCTGAAGTTTTTTGAAATATACTAAAAAACCTTCAAGCACATTGGGCTTCTTGTGAAATATACATTATTTTGTGTATTTA
>NW_017673299.1:62655-77996 GCF_001879085.1 Nicotiana attenuata
CCTGATCAACAAAAAACTCGAAATCTCTTCTTTTCTTCTGTTCTGTTGATATAACCCGCCGAATGATTCCCCAGCAGAAGCAGAGAAAGCAGACTGTTGATACTTGTTTGATTCTAAACATCTGGTCTGGGGGGTTTTTACTAAAAAATTGTAAATATCCTTGCATTGCATATTTAGGTTAAGTCCACAATGAATTCGATTCCTTCACTATTTATTCTAAACAACATTGAGTCAAGGTTGAACACCTAACAAGGAATAAAAAATTAAAACAAATTATATTACTGTATTTTTCCTTCAAAACGAAAAAGTATGAAATTTTTTAAATGTAAGCAGTAAATCACTGCAATAGATCTAAAAAGCTGAAGTTAACAAATATACTCACAAACATTTTGCAAGCCAAGTCCATCTTCTTAGTCATCTCTTCTTCTGCCCATATTGATACTCTGTGAAAAGTTTCATTTGCCTTTTTTCTCCGTTCATAAAACCACTCTCCCAGCTTTTCTTGGATGAAATCTAACATTCTTAAAATAGGCATTTCTCTCCCTTTTAGTAAAACGGAATTCATTGATTCTACCATGTTTGTTGTTAGCATATCATAACGTCGTCGTGGGAACCACGATCGAGCCCATCTCTCAGGAGGCTCTTCCATTATGTAATTGTATGTTTTCTTGTCAATACTTTTGAGTTGGGACATTAACTGATTAAAATCTTCATGTTTGTATGATCTTGCAGCATTTTGAAAAAGATTTATTACCATGGCCTTTACATGTCTTTGCTTTAAATTTTTCTCAAAGTGATATAGGCAGATACCATGGTGAGCTTCAGGAAAAACTCTTCTAATACCATTTGCGATCGATTGGTTTCTATCTAACAAGAAAACCAGTTCACGACGAACTTGAATTGCTTTTCTCATTTCCCCAAAGAACCAAATGTATGCCTCATTGTTTTCTGAATCTGCTACACCAAAACATAAAGGAAAGATTTGATTGTTTGCATCCTTTGATACAGCAACAAATAGAACACCACGATATTTTGACTTCAAAAACGTTGCATCTACTGCAATAACAGGTCTACAGTAGGACCAACCAGCTAGTGATGCCGCAGGAGCAAAGAACAAGTAAGCAAATCTGTACATTGAAACACAGAAAAACAAATTATAAGGTTTGAAGTTTTTCAAATAGTAACATTTGAAACTTCAGGCTGATTGTTAGTATTGTTTTCCTTACCTATTGTGCGCATCTCTTTTTATGCTTGTGTACGTTCCTGGGTTTTTGGCCACCATCATGTGTAGGTATGAAGGAAGAATCTGGTAGTTCTCTTCAGGTGTTCCTCTTATGCAAGCAACAGCTTTTTGAATAGCACGCCATGCCTTGTGATAACCAATGTCAATTCCAAATTTCTTTTTCATTTCATTTTCTACAAAGGATGGTGTAACCTCTATCTTTTTGTCTCGAACATGTTCTATAATTTGTTCACTTATAAAATTTGATGTAGCATGCTTCTGATCTGATTTTCTTGCATCAACCGAGCATTCATGGATGTTATGATATTTTATCACCTTGAACAGTGTGGAATTTTTTATTCTGGTGGCACGTACATTCCAACCACATTTGTCCACGATGCATTTCAGCTCGTATCTCTTGGAACATGATCTAACAGCAGTGAATTCAACTTTTTGATTTATCTCCAAGCTGCAGAAAAATTTAGTCATGTTTTCTTTGTTCTCAAAGATTGATCCAACTCTTACTTCCTCAGGTAATGCATCGTGCCTTAGTATTTTACATGGTGGAGATTCTTTGACCTTTCTCCTCACTCTTTTTCTTGATTTCTGATAAGCAGAAGAACTTTCAGCAATTTCTTCAATTCTATGTGATGTTATCGGTATAAGCTCCATGTTTACTTCATCTTCATTGTTATTTATCATTGCAGAAGGTGAAAAAAAACTTTGTTGGATTTTGTGTTGGTTGTCAATTTGCATTATTAACTTTCCTTCTTCTTTTTGGTCATTGAGAAACTGGTATAAATTTATTGGCGGAGGGGATAATTGTTGTGAAGGGGCTGTAATGATAGAAGGTTGTTGCACTTTGTCTACTTCCATTACTGGCTGTCGTACTTCATATTGATACTCAGCAATAGGCTCTGAATCTATTGCATATGCAAGATATTGGTTGAATGCTGCTGATTCTGAAAGTTGTATTTTTTCGATGACAAAATGGCAATTCTTGTAGGGTGAATCAGTTGTAAGCAAATGTATACAGGTAGTGAGTTCTTCATCTGAAGTTACAAGCATTCCTTTGCTTGTATTTAGTTTGATATCAAACCATACTTTTAATGCATATCTGGTTGAATCTATATTTGCAACTTCACTAATTTTCTTCAGGAAAGTATTGAATGATATGTCCTTATTAAGTAGAACAAGTTTTGTATCATGATCCAAGTATTTGAAATCAGGAGTCCATCTCCCATTGAATGTTATAACAACGCAAATCGAACTCATCTTGCAGATTCATGTTTAGTGGCAACTATTAGGAAAGTGAACAGAAGAATTTTTATGTTGTATGTGTTGAAGTTTTTACATATAAACTAAATCACTTAGGCATCTTCTGCTGAAGTTTTTTTGGAAAAAGATCTATGACATAATTAATGAATTCTGCAAATAAAACTTCAGCTTATAACTGCTAAAGTTTTTAGAGATAACCTTAATAACTTCAGCATATTAGCTGAAGTTTTTTTTTATCATGGTGATTCATAAATGCAGAGGAAAAAACTTCAGCAGGTACGTGCTGAAGATTTTAGAAATGAACTAAAAAACTTCAGGAGATTAATCCGAAGTTTTTTACAGAAAACGATAGCATGTTTCAGCATTAATTACATAGTATACATCATTAACCTACACAATTAAAGTAGTAATTATATTGCGTTTGGGGGTATGTGTTAGTGTAATAAATACATTCCTATCATATTCATGCACGCTTTTCATTAGACAACCTTTAAAATTCCTTTTTGCCTTTTCATATACCATGCAAAAGTTTTTTCCCCCTATATAAGCACGCTATTCCTTCTAAGTTTATTCACTCAAACACATACATTTTAGCAGATATAAAATACAAAAAGGAAAAAAATGGATGCTGTCATTAGGCAAATAGTGGATGAGATCAAGCAAGACATAATGGAGGCATTTGAGTTGAAGATTGATGAGGTGATAGAAAAGTACGACAAGGAGCTCAAAGAAATTAACAACAAGCTTGATACGCTTGTGATGTATGCAAGATTTGACAATCTTGCTGATGAAGATGCTCGTCCATCTGGAAGCGACAACGATGATGATGATGATGGAATGGATGATTAATTTTTTTGTTTTGTTTATTTATGTAATTTGTTTTTATATTTTATTGTGTTTTATAATGAAATATTAATTTTTTGTTATAAGTTTTTTCTGCGTTTCTTTTAATATTTATTCTATTTAAATTCGAAAAATAGCAGAGGAAACGAACTATTCGAAGTTTTTTTAGTAATAACAAAAAAACTTCAGCTGCTTATTCGAAGTTTTTTTTAGTGCAGTATGATTTTTTAGTTTAGCTAGTGTAGGAGGAAAACTTCAGCCTCCTGCTCAAGTTTTTGAGTAATAACAAACAAACTTCAGCTGCTTGGCCGAAGTTTTTTTAGTGCAATATCATTTTTTAATTTAACCAGTGTAGGAGGAAAATTTCAGGCTCCCTCTGAAGTTTTTAAGTAATAAATAAAAAACTTCAGCTGTTAAGCCGAAGTTTTTTTAGTGCAATATGTTTTTTTAATTTAGCCAGTGTATGTGGAAAACTTCAGCCTCCTGCTGAAGTTTTTGAGTAATAACAAAAAAAAACTTCAGCTGCTTGGCAGAAATATTTTTTAGTGCAATATCATTTTTTAATTTATCCAGTGTAGGAGGAAAACTTCAGGCTCCTTCTGAAGTTTTTAAGTAATTAAATTTAAAAACTTGAGCTGCCAGCCGTAAGTTTAATTTAGCTAGTGTAGAAGGAAAAGTTCAGCCTCCTTCTGAAGGTTTTAAGTTATTACTTAAAAACTTCAGCTCCTAGGGCTAAGTTCTACTAACATATCACACATTAAATTAGAATTCAATGAATTAATCAGAAAACATTTTGAATTCTGGAGATGAATTTGATTTGAATATGGAATTTATATTCCTTCACTGAAATTCGTCAAACAACCAGAAAACATATAATTCAAAAACTATTTTGAATTCTGGAGATGAATTTGAATACTTACAATTTATTTGAATTTGAATTTGAATATGGAATTTGAATACGAGATGCGTTTTCAGGAGGAACTGACTGATGGAGGAGATACGGAGGAGATCTGTAATTTGAATCTGTGAATACGGAGGAGAGACGCACTTTTATATGTTTTGGAAGGGGTATAATGGTCATATTAACACGAATTTTCTGTTAGTTGGTTACGAAATCAATAATTTCTAAAAACAGGGTATAGGTTAAAAGGTGGCATAAAAAGTGGGTACCGCTGCAAATTGCGGTTATAGCCTTTAAACTATGGGTTCAACTGAACAGTGAACACATAATTTTCTATACGGAGAATAATTTATATATATAAATCTATTAAATCTCAATAAATATTAGATTTGAACCCATAAATTTGACTAATATTGTCCCTTATCTATGATGGTAGGTTTATTTTGGTCCCTCAAACATAATCCTGAGTATATTTCGTCCCTAAGTATGCTAAAGTGGAGCACCTTTAGTCTCACTGACACAATGTGTTAAAAAACTAACGGTGTTATCCAACTCTGATTCATGACGCATATCTTCTGCTCTGAAGCAAAATGTTTCCTCTCCTTTTATTGGATAACGCAAATTATCACTTTAATTCCTTATTTTTAGATAATGTCTTCTAAAAATTTGACCTTCAAAGTATCCCCTTATGTGTCAGTTTTTAATGAGAAAGTGACATTGTATAGCCGCTGTAAAAACAATAGCCGAAAAATATAAAATATATTTTTTCGGCTATTATTTACATCGGCTATACAATGTCACTTTCTCATTGAAAACTGACACATAGGGGGATACTTGAAGGTCAAAATTTTAGAAGACGTTATCTAAAAATGAGGAATTAAAGTTGTCACGACCCAAAATGATGGGCCGCGACAGGTACTCGGTACCTTACTCAACCAAGTACCAATGTAACGTATCTTTCGTATCATTCTATCATAGGTAAATGGATCAAAGTAAAGCATGAGGGAATACATACTTATACATATGTCATACTGGCCCATAAGATCAAAATGATCACTCGTAAATTGAACATAGGCCGACAAGGTCATACAATCTTTCACGTACACAACATATGTCTACAAGCCTCTAAGAGTATATAAATGCCATAAAGGTCGGGACAGGGCCCCGCCATACTAATCAATAAATGTCCTAATCATACTGACCAAATAAGAAACTCCGGAGCAAATGGAGTGCACCAACACCTTCCGCTGAGCTGATAGCCTACTTGGAGGACTCCCGACTTGTCTATCGGGACCTGCGGGCATGAAACGCAGTGTCCCCAAGCAAAAGGGACGTTAGTACGAATAATGTACCGAGTATGTAAGGCATATAAATAAGTATATAAAAGGCATGGAAGAAACATAGAGTAAGTGACTCAACCTGTAAGTCTAGATAACTCTATAAATCATGAAATACTTATAGTGTCATGCATATGCGTATGAATGTCATGTCATGCATAGGTATATGTGTTCATAACATCATCAAGCCTCTGAGGGCATCCCATCATATCATCTCGGCCACTGTGGGCAAAATCATCAACGTATACCAGCTGATCAGGTGGTGATGCATATAGCCATAACCTTCTCCCATATCCCATACACATATAATATACATATATATGCGTATATAACGCCATTTGGTCATGGATCAATGTACATGTATAAATAAATGCAATGCATGAGAAGTACGTCAATAAAATCTTTTCGAATGTCATAAGACCATTATGCCTTTGAGTAATATCATGAAGTAAACTTTTTTTTCAACTTACATTTTTTTCTGAGACTCATGAACCGGAGATGCAATAATAAGACACATGGAAATTCAAGAATATAGGCACCTCTAATACTTCTATGAATAGAGTCATTTATGGAAGTTGTGCATTTGCTCATTTTGTGTCGTATAGATCATGCCATAAGGAAAGAAGGGATAGCCTTAACATATCTGAGCCAATTCTCTTGATAATCCCTCTAATACACGTCAATTTCGACAAAGCACGTAACGACGGATCGAAGTAGTGGAAAATCTATATGATATTCTTGAGTAAGATTGTACCGTGCTTCCTTAGAATTGCATCTCACGCATAATATGATCTTGTAAGGGTTCATGTGAATTCATACTTTAAAAATTCATCCGTTGTTGTTTTTAGAATTCTCATCCATCTCCATTTTTGTGAATAAAGAGATTTTCTTAATAGCATCTTGCAACAAGAATGAGATAAAGTGTATATATCCTTAAATGGTGCCACCACCTCCTTAAGTATAAGAATAGTTGGCAATTTGCTGCCATATTTTCATAATCCCACGTGGATTGTTGTCTCCTGGTACTTATCCAAGATTCTCACTTAATTACATTGTTAATCTTCCACTAAAAATTCATAATTAACCAAATATCCACATAATTAAGAATTATCTCAAATTACTTAAAATACTACTTACTTTTAACACACTTTATACACCTTACTATCATGGTCATGTGGTACCTTGTATGGTACTAGCCCATAAATACCGGGTATTATAGCTTGGACCGTATTTTATCTCAAAATGACAACCTTCGACGGAACTCATTTTCTTCAATTCGCTTACCCTCTCACCTTCACGTATTTACTTATCACTTGTTTGAAATAGCATAATATTTGTAACCTCAAAATAATCTCATTCCCGAGCTTGCGTCGGTTAACTTACGACGAAACTTTAATGTCCGGAAATGCGGGATGTAATATCTCATTCCCGAGCTTTCATCAATTCACTTATGGCATACTTTCACGTATGAAAACATGGGTGTAACATCATTCCCCCCTTTGGAACATTCGTCCTCAAATGTTGACTGATGCACTTATCATTTTCATAATCTATGTCTTCCGAATACTTTAGTACTCTCCTTGCCATCTAGGCAACTGTTCTGTGAATAAATCCAAAGGCCAAGGCATTCCCCTCTCTAGGCCTCTTTCTCATGCCACGACTTGTGGTCGGAATCCTTCCAATCTCGTAACTGTTTCTACCTTTTGTCATGCAGCCTGTACGACTTTTTCCTTGTAAGTGCACCTATGCGACTCTTCCCTTCAGCTTTTAGCCAATCTCTAGGCTTCACTTTGTAAGCATATACAGAGCTTGATAAGATGTCCCTCTGGGCATCTATGAGTATACTAAAGTTCTTCGCTCGGTACTTTATTGAACTCACAAATATTGCTATATCTTATCTCATAGGTCCGTTTATCCATTTACTGCCATAACTCTTACTTTGATTTATCCTTAATGAGGTCTGCTATCGAACTTCGGGTTACTTTCGTTGTTTATCCCATATGTATAAATCTAAGTTCTTTAATACTTCCTCATTACTGTTCATCTTAAGAATGACAGCCTAATCTCATCTCATACTTTGTGACTTTTATCCATCCATTATTGATTCACCTCAATATTAATCTACACTCTGCCACTGATAACTTGAAACCTCTTACGTAATGCATTGTCACTAGGGCTTACGTCTCATCTGGGGATATCTGAAGTGATTAGACTGACCCACCTGGGGGCGATACTATACTTCCATAACCGTATTTCATAGTATCCTAATGTGATTCAACTTATGTGGGTATTTTAATCCTGTATAATTCATGAGATCTCTTTTTTTCTTCAAATAATTACTCAATGGAAGGCCCAAACGTTATCCTTTATCTGTCACAATTTCACCTTTATTCTACTACCAGGGTAGCATTCCATTTCTTCTAAATGCTACTAGTCTTAGACTCCTTTGAGTTCATTCAGGCTATACTGAGCTTTCTATAACTTAGAGGAACAATTAGCTCTCTTTTTTTCATGGGCTTAATCCCGAGGACTTATCCATTCTCGTCACCTACTCACTCGCCCTTTCTTATCCTTACTCCTATCTTCTAGAACTTTGTCGTTCTACCATACTTTAGCTTGCGACCTACACATATCTATTTATATTACTCGCAACCTTCCTTCAAATTGCTTGCACCATAGATTTCCTTATGTTATTCTGGAACATCAAGCGAGACATCACATCGTCTCTAACTCTTCTTTACTCTCTTAACTAGACCTCTCGATACCTAGAAACCATAGGCAGGAAGATATGCCACTAATGACACCGCTATCATTCCTGGATACTGAATTCCAACACTTCTAGCCTTCTATCCGAAGTATGGACTATTCACAACCTTCTGCATTTGAGTATCTCGTACGTTGTCCACCTTTACCTTACTTGTCTTAAAATCTCGCATCACATGTTTTATCTCTTTCATAACCTCCCTTACACATAGGTATGATTCACATCCACAACTTGAAGCTCAATTATAATACTTGCACCTCTGGTGCATACACAATCCGGTGGGAGCTTCATACTGACTTCTTATGAGGGTGGTACTCTTCTAACTGGCCTTATCGTAGAGCCATTATAGAATATGGCTACTGTACTATCTCTCTTGTATCTCTGATATTAAGAGTGATTCTGTAATGTTCTCAATCATGACGTCCATAATTTTCTGGGTCCAATAATCAAATTCTTGATTTACTTAGTTGATGCAACTCTTTTGTTTCCTCTTGCCTCTGATCAACCTTTATGTTGGCTTAAGCTTTCTTCCGATCTGCGGCTCATGGTATTAGTTATTACTTTAGCCCTTTATAGACGCTATGGAATATCCATGATACAATCTTTAACAATTCAATCCTTTGTCTATGACCTAGGCTCAGTTCTTTCTTTTAATTTATACCGGAATCTTCTACGGTTGTATGATTGTCAACATATATGCCGCATGGATAATACTCCAAAATCTTAGGTGCATTCATTATGTAATTATCTCTGGATCATTGATCGAATAACTCCTTTTATTCCTTCTCAACTTTCTTTAAATGCAAGCAATTGCTTCTCCTGGTCGTTCTGCCACTCGTTGCATGAATACTTGGCTTGTTTTAGTGCACACACATACTGGAATTCCATACAACCCATATGATCTTGAATATCACCTTTTGATTTTGATATTTTTTGTTGCTTCTTCCTGTTCATTAGCCACGATAGGTGCCACTTTTTGATGGAGTGCATACAATATTGTTGTGAGACTGTTGTTATAAGACCATTTCCCTTTAGGTCACTGAGCTTAGGTTGCAGCCTTCTTCCTTATTTCCTCAGCTAGTCTTTCATTGTAGTACTTAGGGAAGACCCTCTGACTCTTGTAAAGATGCGAGCTTATTACACTGTATACTCGACGAGTTTTTTTTTATGTCCTTCCTCGCCTTTAATTGTTCGTAGTTACTTATCTCCACGCCCTTGTGCTCGTAGGGTTGCTTTTGAGCTGATATTTTGATTGTCTTCCCACTGGCACTGCCTTTTATTTCCGTAACACTCATACAGTACCTTTAACTACCCCAACTCCTATCTGAATATTTCTCAAGGTCCCATGTCATATCTGCGAGACTTCCATATTGGGGTTCACTCTGTTTATCTTGCACGATCTATTGATTTGGCTGTATCCTCTTGTCTAGCCATAACTAGGCCCATCCTGAGTCAACTACTAACTACTCGTTGGTCCATTCCCATATCAATAGTCCGCGTAATCGTTCTTGGGTCATTTCCTTTGTCTTAACTTACGTCTCGCGTTGCTCCTTATCTATCAATAACATCTCGGGCAGGAACCCTTACTTTCTCTCGTTGACATCGTGTTTGCATAACGTTCTAGAATTGTAGCATATCTGTAGAATTTGAATAAGTGCAATCTCATCCCTTTCTCATTTTTTTTATCGCATTCTTCCTTTACCATTCCATAGTTACTAGAACCACTTAATCCTGACTTAATACCACATCACTCCATATTCCCCCCTATAAGGGAGTACTAAGAGTTGGAGCCACGACAATCTACCTATAGATGTTTTACCTCTTCATCTTTGGCGTCTTTTCATATCATCGATGAACCTTACTTGCCTTGCGGTAATCTTTCTGTACCAAGGATAACAAAATTCCTTACTCGCGGGGGTGACACTTAGTATAACTAGCACTTACATTCTCTTAAGCTTAACTTCGCTCACATTGCTTGCTTTAGGGAAGCGTCTTCCTGAATGACCATTCTCTGAATTTGTCATGAACCTTCTTCTGTTGTCCATTCTATTATCGCCGGAACGAAATATGAAATTCTCATGATGTCGACTATTATCAAATCACTCAGTCCCTAATTCATGTTTAGTTTATCTTGTTCGCCAGCCCATACTGATTTTTATTATTCTGGGGTCTAACTTTTCCTTTTGTTAATCACGTTAGAGTCACGAACTTATTTTTCAAAATGAGGATATGACTTTATCGCCTATATTCTTTTGTTGTATCAAGGCCTGTCACATCTCGTCTTTTCCTTCACTTGACTATAGACTCTGTAATACTGTCATCTTTTTGATCTACCGTTGTCATCCATGTATCACATCTTACTCATAATGCTTCATTAACTCTCTTCTTATTTCCTGCTAACATCTATGTCTATCACTTTATTCTGAACAAGACATTCTTTTGCTTTTAGCTCCCCTTGCTCCATCCATTGGCTCTTCGAATTGCCTAACATTCTTTCTCTACTAGGGACGGGAGCCACACTAAGATAATATTTATCCCTTCAAGACTTCCAGTGCCTATTTTTATAATACTCATATCCAGCTGTACTATGTTAAAGTGCACCATCTGGGTGTCTCACAAGGAGATCTATTTGCACCTTTGTAATATTCTTCAAAAATGTCAACCAACACAAATAATCCATTCACCATTTTGGGTTACTCTAACCCCAGCCAGATCCTGATATCCCGTCCTGTCTTAAACCATATCTGCTAGCTCTCATAGGGCATAACTGAGATCGGTGTGGCCAATTGTACATACCTCTGTTACTGTCAAAGGTAACTCAAAATGCTTATATCTCTTTTCCTGATTGTAGATAATGATCATCTTCGCTAACTGGGTACCTCGTTCCCTTCTTCACCTTGCTTCTTTTACTTGCTGAAACTTGTATCTATCTTCTCAATCTCTCATTATTTTTCACAATATTGGTGGATAGATATCATTGTCTCAAGTCTCCTTATCAAGAAGCTTATACACACATGATCTACTGAATACCTTACATTTACTCATCATAAGCATGATGCAAAAATCGAGTTCCTCTAACTCAACTCTTCCATAGCCACATTCAATCTCTTACCAACTGTCTTTCTGGATGTAGGTATCGCCTTATTACGAATAGAAGTTAGGAGTTTGAATTCTTATAAGTGAGCTCTATCACACGATCTAGAGTAAGAAGAAAGAATGACAGTCCTAAATGCCCCGTAGCCTCCTGCTTATAAGCGTGGTGCACAACACACCCATAAACAAGACTCTATTAGGCACGCCTTGTAGACTCCCTAGGACAGAACTGCTCTGATACCACTTTGTCACGACCGAAACCGATGGGCTGCAACAGGCACCCGGTGCCTTTCTCAACCGAGAACTAACGTATCGTATCTTTCGTATCATTCTATCATAGGTAAATGAGCCAGAGTAAAGCATGAGGGAATACGAACTTATACATATGCCATACTAACCTATAAGACCAAAATGATCACTCGTACGTTGAACATAGCTGACAAGGTCATACAATCTTTCACGTACACGACATATGTCTACAAGCCTCTAAGAGTACATAAATGTCATAAAGGTCGGGAGCCATACTAATCAATACATGTCCTAATCATACTGACCAAATAAGCAACTCCGGAGCAAATGGAGCGCACCAACACCTTCCGCTGAGCTGATAGCCTACTTGGAGGACTCTCGACCTGTCTATCGGGACCTACGGGCAAGAAACGCAGCGTCCCCAGGCAAAAGGGACGTCAGTATGAATAATGTACCGAGTATGTAAGGCACATAAATAAGTATATAGAAGGCATGGAAGAAACATAAAGTAAGTGACTCAACCTGTAAGTCTGGATAACTCTGTAAATCATGAAATACTTATAGTGTCATGCATATGCGTATGAATGTCATGTCATGCATAGGTACATGTGTTCATAACATCATCAAGCCTCTGAGGGCATCCCATCATATCATCTCGTCCACTGTGGGTAAAATCATCAACGTATACCAGCTGATCAGGTGGTGATGCGTATATAACGCCAAAACCTTTTCCCATATCCCATATACATATAATATACATATATACACGTATATAACACCATCTAGTCATGGATATTTGTACATGTATAAATGAATGCAATGCATGAGAAGTACGTCAATAAAATCTTTTCGAATGTCATAAGACCATTATGCCTTTGAGTAATATCATGAAGTAAACTTTTTTTTCAACTTACATTTTTTTCTGAGACTCATGAACAGAAGATGTAATAATAAGACACATGGGAATTCAAGAACATAGGCACCGCTAATACTTCTATGAATATAGTCATTTATGGAAGTTGTGCATTTGCTAGTTTCGTTTGTGCCGTATAGATCATGCCAAAAGGAAAGAAGGGATAGCCTTAACATACCTGAGCCGATTCTCTTGACAATCCCTCTAATACACGTCAATTTCGACAAAGCACGTAACGACGGATCGAAGTAGAGGAAAATCCATATGATAGTCTTGATAAAGATTGTACTGTGCTTCCTTAGAATTGCATCTCACGCTAATATGATCTTATAAGGGTTCATGTGAATTCATACTTTAAGAATTTATCCGTTGCTATTTTTGGAATCTCGTCCATCTCCATTTTTGTGAATAAAGAGATTTTGTTAATAGCATCTTGCAACAAGAATAAGATAAAGTGTATATATCCTTAAATGGTGCCAACACTTCCTTAAGTATAAGAATAGTTGGCAATTTGCTGCTATATTTTCATAATCCCACGTGGATTGTTGTCTCCTAGTACTTATCCAAGATTCTCGCTTAATTACATTGTTAATCTTCCACCAAAAATTTACAATTAACCAAATATCCATATAATTAAGAATTATCTCAAATTACTTAAAATACTACTTACTTTTTAACACACTTTATACACCTTACTATCATGGTCATGTGGTACCATGTATGGTAATAGCCCATAAATACCGGGTATTATAGCTTGGACCGTATTTTATCTCAAAATGACAACATTCGACGAAACTCATTTTCTTCGATTCGCTTACACTCTCACCTTCACGTATTTACTTATCACTTGTTTGAAATAGCATAATATTTGTAACCTCAAAATAATCTCATTCCCGAGTTTGCATCGATTAACTTACGGCAAAATTTTAATATCCGAAAATGCGGGATGTAATATCTCATTCCCGAGCTTTCATCAATTCACTTATGGCATACTTTCACGTATGAAAACATGGGGTGTAACAAAAGTGATAATTTGCATTATCCAATAAAAAGAGAGGAAACGTTTTGCTTCAGAACAGAAGATTTGCTTCATGAATCAGATTTGGGTTACACCGTTAATTTTTGAACACATTGTGTCAGTGAGACTAAAGGTGCTCTACTTTAGCATACTTGAGGGACAAAATATACTTAGGGTTATATTTGAGGGACCAAAATAAACCTACCCTCATAGATAAGGGACAATATTAACCAAAAACTCTAATAAATTCAATGTTGAGAATCTTAAAAATTGAACCCACTTACCATTTGCTTTCTTCCATTACTGTTTTCTAATTTGATTAGACCTTTTAAATGTATAATTGCTTGGGTTTCAATATATTTCGATTTTGCTATTGTATTAGCTCTAATTTCCAACTATGCAAATGAAGAACGTTACTTTAAATTTTACATTAATTATTACCGATTCATTTAATGCATTAATATGAAGTAGAAATTACCCAATTTTTTTCCTTTCAAAATAGTTTGAGATAATTTCAGAGATCTCCCTTCACGTTTTGCTCCGTTACATGTCTTCCCTTATCATATACGATATTACACTTATCTCCCTTATTTTAATCTTCTTATAATCAAAAAGCCATAGTAGGGCCTGAAGGATCTAGCCAAGAGGTAGAGAAGGAAATCTCCCAAGGAAGTGGGCATAAGTTGCTCTCTTTTGCAAAGAAGATGGCCAATGACTCTTGCAGAAGAGAGGAAGAGGAACCGTGTTTGCAAGGGAAGACGATTTTCGAGCAGATTTTTTAATTTTGAAAGAATTTTTTAAATATGATATTTTGATAGAAATAACTAATTGAAATAATTTGATATTGGAAAAGGGCAGATTTGTCAATTTATATTATATTTACATTAACGAAAAATAGATTAAAATTTTTTTTACAAGAAATCAAAATAACACGCTGAAGCGAAATGTAAAGGAAGGTGTCTGAAATTATCTCAAATATTTTATAACCTATAGGCTACAAATAAATATTGGCAGAATAACCTAGGAGACACTTGTACTTGTTCCGGTTTGTCATCCCGGTTCCTACACTCCATAAAGTTTCATCCAGACACTTCATCTTAATCAAAACAAGACTTTTAAACATCTCCGAAATCGTGTGATGCTCACTTGCTTGACGTGGATGACAAATCAGCATCCACATCAGATTCTATACCAAAATAATATTGTTTAACAAATTTTTAATTTCATAAACAAAAAATAAAATAAAAAAAGCAAAAAATTACAATTAAAATTAAAATTAAAGAAAACCCCTCTTCCCTTCTTCAAACTCACCCCCTCAACCTTCTTAAAACAATAACCCACCTGCGATGGCTCCTCCACCATGAGTACGAGGAGGGGGGCGACATAGGACTTTTGAGTTTTCTCTCACTCTCTCCCCCCCGTGGCCATTCTGTTAGTCATAGAGAAATGAGGAAACAGAATTTAGAAGATCCATTGTTGGACCCTTCTCCTGCTAGTTTCAATAGAAGACAGAATATTCAGTTGAATTCTGAAGGAATTTCGTTAATTGGACTTTAAAAAACTATGAAAAATAAAGTTAATTAACACCATGATCATGGAATTTCACTCTTTAGCTTTACTTTTGAGAAGTGAAGTGCCATGTTAATGGGGGGAAGGGGGGACGAGGGGCTGAAAAGAGGGGGGCAGAACGGAGGGCTGAAGGGGGGGAGAGGGCAGGAACGGA
>NW_017673299.1:78023-141412 GCF_001879085.1 Nicotiana attenuata
GAAGAAGATGGGGAAGGTGGGGGGGGAGGGGGGAGGGGGGGGAACGGAAGGGCTGAAGGGAGGGGGGGGAGGGTGGGTAGACCGAAGGGCTGAAGAAGAAGAGGAGGGGGAGGGGGTGAGAATGAAGGGGGAGGGATGGGGGCAGAACATATTTTATTTATTTATTTATTAATTTTTATTTCTTAATAAAGAAAAATCATCAGCTCACGCACCTTAGGTGCGTGTAAATCACTCATTTTGTCCACCTCAGCCATATCAATGCCACGTAAGCGCGGTCAACGGTTAAAAGGGTTTAAAAATCTTATTTTAATTAAGTTGAAGTGCCTAGGTGAAACTTTATAAAGTGTAGGGACCGGGATGACAAACTGGAACAAGTACAAGTGTCTCCCAGACTATTCTGCCATAAATATTTGAAACAAAAAGTTGCTTGCTCCGCAGTCGCTCTTTCTAAAGGCGACCTGCTTTTCGCATATTGCCCTGCTTTGTCTTTTTAAGTTCTATTAATTATTAGAGCTGTTTACCCTAAAATTTGAGTAACAATTAAATTTATATTGTAGTTTTAAGGATATGTGATCTAATTCAATATCAATTGATAAACAAGGAATTAAATAGATAAATTAGGAGATAGATCAAACCAGTATGCGAGTGGTGTCTCGACCTCGATTCAAGACGGTCTCGAAATGGAGCAATAATAATAACAGTAAAGAAATAAAACAACAATGATGAATAGTAACGAACGGTAAGTAAGCAGTGGATGTATGTATTTTTATTAGTGAATAATGATGTTTACAAATGAATGGGATTCCTCCTTATATAATAGAGTAGTTCTAAACAAGGTACACTTCTAATTATAGTAGAAAATCATACTGACAACTGATTAACCGCCGAAGATCAATCCATTCCGAAATTCGCGCCACGATCTTCGATCCGTCGCGGATATCTCGCTCTTTCCGTTACTGAACTATACCGGCGTCATTTCAGAGTATGCCCTTTTCTGACCTCGATTAGTGATGTTGACCTCGATCTTAGAAAGCAACTTCGATCCCGGACTCGACGTCCTGGCCTTTCGACGTGGTATCTCTTTTTCGATTAAAGAATAAAATCGGGTAGCCCCAATTTCCACTGTATACAGATAGTCCCCGCGTTTCATAGAATAGAATGATAAGAAACGACTTGAGCCTTGATTCTTGGAGACCTCGATCATGATGTCTTCCGTATGATGTAAGTGATGGACGTGACTGAAACATCCCGTCGATACAATTCCCCAAAACATTAATGCCTATTAGTGGGTGGTTGACCACTAACGCCACCGAACCGTCGCTGTGAATCTATAAATACAGGCTCTTTGGTTGAACCAAAAATTTACTTCCACCTTCACCAAGCTTTGTAAGTCTCTTCCTCTCTCCATCTCTTCTCTTTCACTATCCGTTGAGTCAGCTTTCTTAGCACCAAAAATACCAATTTCCACCTCTTTCCGCTTCCTTCTACTTGAATCAATGGCGAAAACCTCCAAGACAGTCCCACAAAAGGATAAGGCTTCTTCCTCTTCTTCCCTGCCGGCTGGTGATAAAACGCCGGTGGAATCGCTCCTTCACGAGTATGTTCCCGGCCTTTGTGTCTTAAAATTCGACTTCAAAGTCGAGAACCGATCCCTGGCCGATGTGAACACGTGTCGAGATACATTTGCTCGATAACGACGGGCCATCTCGAGGCTGTGAAGAGAGACTGTAATTGGGGGGGCCGAGGTCGTGGTACAAATCCCCACTCCTGAAGAGAGCATTACCACCTATGTGTAGGGGTTCCTAAGTGTCTACACTTACCCCTTCACACTGGGTCCTATCGACCCAGTCATTATCGACTTTTGCAAGAGGTATCAGGTCACCCTCAGCCAGGTTCACCCCTCATTTTGGCGTATAGTGATCATGCTCCGCTTCTTTTCCAACAAGTCCGAGGGGCTGGAGTTCACTCTTAACCACCTCATACAGTTATATCGACCTCGGATTTTTCGAGGGTTGATCAAACTCCAACACCGAGCGACGAAGGCCTTTTTTGTGAGCAACGATGAGGACAAGGATCGGGGTTGGATGAGCTGGTTCGTGCAGGTAAGGACCTCCGACCTCATCCCAGAGGAGAAACTGTCGTTCCCCGAGAACTGGAACCCTGATCGTAAGTGACGTATTACCCATTAGTGTCCGTACTCCATTTTTTTTTACTTTATGTAATGCCTTCATCTATTTTCTCCCATGTCGAGCGTTGCTGGCGTGACTTGTCAAGGGGCAGATGGGAGGCAAGAATCATAGTAAGTTTATCTTGTAAGGTTTTGATGCCTTTTTTCTGTAACATTTATCTTTATTTATACTTGACTCACTTTTATGCAGGCCTTGGAGATGTTGCTAAAATGAGGCCGGCCCCGCCTGGGGGAGAGGCCGATTCCCCGATTCCGAAGTCGGGGAAAGATAACAAGAGGAAGAGGGTCTCGGAGTCTGAGGACCCCCAACCTAAAAGGGCTCCAGTTCGAAGACGCAGGAGAAATCTCATCTATGTGACTCTAGAGTTGGTCCACCAGCTAGGGGAAGAAGAGGAGGAAGATGAGGGCGATGATTCGGCGCTGGTGGTTCGAGCAAGGAAGCCGATCGAGGTCGCCAAGCCTTCCAAGTTGGAGGCGATTGTCGAGACCCTGCCTCGTGATGAGGAGGCTTCGAAGAAAAATTCGAGCAAAACCCCCAAATCTCCCGAGGTTGAGGTTATCCCTCGGCCATCAACAAGCATGCCGGGGGGGGCCGGTTCTAAGACCCCCAGGGCTGAATAGAGTGCCCGGAACGATTCGCTCGGGGTTGTGACTGTAGGTCACTCTCCTTCTCTACCGGCCTTTTTTGAGGAGGCTATAAAGGATGCTCGGGCTCTATAGATCCCTGACATAGGCGGAGTCCCCAGTGAAGAGGATCCCTTCCGGGATTGTTTTACCGGGGTCGATGAGTCGATGATGTCGTTGATCTCAATGATGCGTCCATCCTCTTTGAAGAGGCCCAACGTCTCCTATCTCGGGTAAGCATTAGTTGCTGCAATTCCTTTCCTTACTCTTCTTTCTTTAAGTCTGACTTGCATTTTTCTTTTTGTATAGGCCTTTGCCAAGTCTCGATCCGACCTGAGTCAGTGCGAAACCGAGCTCCAGAAAGTCTCAGAGGAGACTAAAGCTTCTTTGCGGCCAAAAGGATGAAGCTCTAAAGGACCTTCGAGCGGATTTGGCCAAGGCTCGTAAGGAAGAGGTAGAGCTAGACGAGCAGGTAACTATCCTTTTGAAAGAGTACGGACTCGACCCAACTGTGGAGGCTAATACTTCTATATCTTAGTTGCAGCAAAAGTTGGAAAGGATCGAGCTTCTCCGGGGGGAAGTCGATCAAATCAAAGTGACTGTGATCGGTGAAGGAGAACATGGACCGCCTCGCTGCGGAGAAAGAGGCTACCTTGGCCAAATTGTCATCGGCCAAGGTCCAACTTCGGAGCATTAAAGAGAAAAGCTCAGCCCAGGCCAAAAGGATCGAGGAGCTTGAAGCCGAGCTTGCGGAGGCCAAGGCGGAGGTCGAGAAAACGAAGGTCAGGCTGACAAGCCCATAGCCGTGTACCTGGCCGATGCCGAGGCTGCTCAAACGCAGCTAAGGGAGGCTTCTAATCGAGAGCGATGTAGCAATGACTTGGCTAAGTGCCAATCCCGGAGGGAGACCCTCGAAGAAATCCACGCACGAGGTTTTGACCTCTTTGAGGATATAGCCCAAGCCAAGGCGCTTGAAGCCGATGCCAGGCTGCTTGCCTCCTTCGATAATGAAGTTGATGATGATGAAGGCAGTCAAGGCGGATCCGACAATGGCGAGGAGCCCGAAGGAGAAACTGCCCCCGATAAAGAGGTCGCCCTCGGCCGTAGTTAGGACTTAGTTTCTTTTCTTTTTTGTAAGACCTCTGTCGGTCTCTTGTACATATCCTTCTTCATCAATATATAAAGGAAATTTTCTTTTGAATGCCTTCTCAATTTTTATCTTCAAACACGTTTTTGCCTTGTAAAACTTTAGCACAATCTTATGTTTTGAACGATGCGTTCGAGATTTTGATTTTGGGTGGCTTCCTCGAAATCACCATAGTCGAGTTCAAATAAGGTTCGAACTTGAAGCATAAGCCCTTTAGGGTTTGTGTTGAATAATGATGAGTCCCCAAGCCATAGTAAAGTCAGTTTTTATTTGGGCTCGGAATAGTCGAACCCTTAGGTTCGAATGGAGCGAGAACAAGATAATTAATTTCTAACTGTGTATTTTCATAATTTAGAGCTGTATAAAAAATTATAGCCAAAATAATTAATTTCTAACTATGTATTTTCATAACTTTTTAGATGCCTTGACTATTTATTTCAATTGTATAAATCTTTATTTTCAGGTTAAATTCAAAAAAAGATTAACTAAAACTTTATTATTTTTAGCCAAATAAAAATTTTTAGCCTAAATAATGTAGTTCAATCAAAGTTTTATTATAAATTGTATTCGAAACAAATTATCTATAAAAGTAACATACTTAAAAAGGTAAAAATATATTTTATTTTTCAAAAGAATGCCACATATACAGAAAAATTCACGTGCAGGCAAGTGCACCCACACAATTTGCCACATCAGCGCCCAGGGGGTAATGGCTCTCAAAAGGCCTAGTTGAGGAGGGTAATTAAGACCACGAATAGTTTAAGGCTGTAACTAATGATTCATGACAAGTTTAGGGGGGAGATAAGGTATTTTGCCATCTTTTAACTGTATAATTGCTTGGGTTTCAATATATTCCGATTTTGTTATTGTATTAGCTCTAATTTCCAACTATGCAAATGAAGAACGTTACTTTAAATTTTACATTAATTATTACCGGTTCATTTAATGCATTCATTTGAAGTAGAAATTTCTCAACTTTTTCCTTTCAAAATAGTTTGGGATAATTACACAAATCTCCCCTCACGTTTTGCAAAGTATTTCCATATAGGTCGCTCCTTCTAAAGCGACCTGCTTTTGCGCTTTTTTTCTTCATATAACACAAGCCTTGCTTTGTCTTTTTAACTTCTATTAATTATTAGAGTAAAATCACATTTTATGTTTAATTAAAAGTTAGATTTAATTAGTCAAATTTCATAGGGACTAAAGCTGAAATAAAATAATAATTAACTCATATTTTAAACTCATATTTTAAGATTCCTGTTTTCCCTAATTCGACGAAGTTTCATTTGTGTTAGATTTTCATTATAGTTTTAATTTATCTTTTAATAATTATAATTTAATATAGTTTGTTACGGATAGACCTCATATGGAATAAGAGTTAAGGATATTTATATATAAGGGGTATAAGTGATTCAGTTCTAAAATATATGGTGTGTATCCGAAATTGAATCATATTATAAGGGTATTGAGTCATATTATAAGGGTATTTACTATAATGGAATCATCAGTGAAGGAGGTCCTGAAGAGGCAAATACTTAGCAAGATTAGATTTTACTAATTTTGTTACGATAGTATGACTTTTTTAATATTTAGACTGTAATATTATTTTTTCTTTAACATGCAAGGTGTTACAATTAATACATAGTTGAGATACTAATAGTGCAATAGCCTAAGAATTTGGGGGTGAAAAGTGCAATTATGTCACATACATCTTTTAGTTGACTTTTAGTAGTACTAGTCTCACGGTATGCGCGTTGCGCGTGTACCTATATTAATGAGAATTAATTTTTTAAAAATATAAATAATATTCAAAGCATGGTTTAGTCACAAAAATATGTGAAGTAAAAATTTGAGTTCTTAGAAAATGATAAATATTGATCATGAAAGTGACACACATACTCGAATATAATTTTTAGTAAGTATATTTACATATTGAGATTAGGTATACACGCAACGCACATACTGTAAATTTTACTCCCTCCGGTCCACAATAAGTGATTCTTTGGTATTTTTTTGTGGTCCAAAATAAGTGATTTTTCTAGATTTCAAGAATGAATTAATTATTTTTTCCTACATTGCCCTTGGAATAAATAGTGTTGGAGTATGTGCTAGGAGTATTTATGTGCAGATAGTAAAGGTTAATATGGTCAATTTCATTGCTAATTAATGTTAAAAGGTGGATTTCTTTATCTGTGTGAAAATAGTCAAAAAATCACTTATTGTGGACCGGAGGGAGTACCAAATAATAAAGACTCCTAACCAAAAAGAAAATTGTGTGTGAGATTTAAGGCAAAAAACTTAAATAAAAAAGATCTCCTAAACCTAAAAGGTATTAACTACAAAATAAACACATTTAATACTCCATCATACGTCTTCAAAACCTTAAAGGTATTAACAACGTAGGGAGTATTAACTTTCCTAGGCTGTTAATAATAGGAGAATAATTAAATAGCTTTCCTAAATTAGAGGAGAATTAGTTAAATAATTATTTCTAAACATTAATGAAATACTCAAATTACTATTTTGTCTAATGTGAACTCTATATTTTAAAGAGTAAAAAAGGCGAACGACATTTCGCTAAGGGCCTTCGTTGTCACGACCCGGATTTCCCACCATCGGGATCGTGATGACGCCTACTCGTGGTAGCTAGGCAAGCCAACTTATTTACCTTTCGTTAATAAATAAATCTGTTAACAATCTATAGCATCAATAAGAAATATGGGATTCAATAATAATAATAGCGGATGTCTAATTTATAAGTCTGAATCAAAACACGGAATTAGTCAACAATAGCCTCTACCCAAGATTTGGTGTCACGTTACTCACGAACTACTAAGAATAAACTAAATACAAAGGTCTGAAAGAAATATAACAGCTGTCTGTCTCGAAAACAATGAGGCAACAGTCAAAAGGAAACATAAAGAAGAGACGCCGGGCCTGCGGACGCCTACAAGGCTACCTCAGTCTCATGATAATGAAAGTCTGCTCCCGAACTACTGCTGCTGCTGCTCCTCAAAACCTGGACCTGTGCAAAAATGCACAGAAGTGTAGCATCAGCACAACCGACCCCATGTGCTGGTAAGTGTCTAGCCTAACCCCGGCGAAGTAGTGACGAGGCTAGACTGGACATCACATAAACCTGTGCAGTTATAAGTATACAGCGGAAATCGAATACCAAGTAATTAACAACATGGGAGGGGAGACATGCTAAGGGGAGATACAATATTAACAGCAATCCAGAGTAACAACTAAAACAGCTTAGGTTCACAATGAACAAGAATTAATACTCAAATACAAACACATAGCCTCAATAACTGTTGCGGCGTGCAACCCGCTCCATAATCACTATTGTTGCGGCGTGCAACCCGCTCCAGATCAATTACCATGTATCATTATTGCGGCGCACAACCCGATCCTCACCTTTTACAATTGCGGCGTGCAACCTGATCCTCACCTATCATTGTTGCGGCGCGCAACCCGATCCTCAATATCATTGTTGCGGCGCGCAACCCGATCCTCAATATCATTGTTGCGGCGCGCAACCCGATCCTCAATATCATTTAACAGTCCGACTCCCCAAACAACAGTCACAATAAAGGGGCATAAAAATAAGCAAATATTTGACAAACATCCCGGCAAGGGAAAGAATCCAACAGGTTCAACCAAACGTCCCGGCAAGGGAATAATCAACAATGCTTTCTCTTTCCTACTTTTCTTATCCCACAATATCACTGGAGCCCAAGCTCCAAGAAATCTCTTACCTCATATTCCGTCACAAACAACAATATAACGACTTCCTAGTAAGGGGACAAAACATCATCTCAAATATTCCGGCAAGGGGATTACTATAACCACATTAGCCCCAACATCTAACCACCACAGCTATAACCAACCTATTACCACACTTAACCATCTCAGCTATATCTAACCGATTACCTCACCTAACCACCCCATTGATAACTATCCTATTATGTTACTTAACCACCTCAGCTATAACTATAGTCATCCCACGACACAAGGAAAACATTAACCTAAGCGACCCTAGTATCCGTCAAGAACACAATACAGAGGAATCACAACCCAACAATAGCCCGTCAAGAGGGCAGCATAATGATCTCTTCTCTTCACAACTCGAGTAAATGCTCTAGAGGTTCAATAATCACCTGTACTGTCACAATTCGTTCTATAACTAGAGCCGACGCTCCTCAATAAAACAAGTCATTTCATATACTTTCAATATTCGTATCATAATTCGAGCCAATGCTCCTAGGAATCAAATTATCATATCATCATTCACATATAGTTCACAACATATAGAAATACTCCAATAAACATGGAATTCACAATCAGTTCATGATAATCGCATTTTTAGGACTCACGGTCATGCTAGACACCAATGTGTAGATACTCGTCACCATGCCTATACATCGTACTCGATCACATAGCAATTAGCAACAAGACTCAACTCATATTCCCTCAAGCTAGGGTTAAACCAAACACTTACCTCGGTCCCAAGAATAGCAATCAACCTTCAAAGACCGATTTTCCTCTACAATCCGACTCCGAAACAGTGATATCTAGGCATGATTAATTCAATAATATCAATAAAGACTCAATGGCAACATCCCATAGCCTAGATATGAATTTTCTAGCATTCTTCCAAAAATACCAAAATTAGACACCGGGCCCACATGGTCCAAACTCGAGGCTCGGACCAAAACCCGATCACCCATAACCCCACGAATCCAAATATGTAATTTGTTTGAAGATTCGACCCCAAATTGAGGTTGAATCACCCAAAATTCTCAAAACCCTAACTCTACCCAAAACTCATAATTTCTACTTTGATTTCATGATTTAGGGCTAGGATTTCAGTAATTAGATGAAGAAATAATGAGGGAAAGATGTTAAGATTACTTACCCAAAGAGTTATGGAGGATGGAGAGCTTGAACTTCGTCTATGGAGGGTTTAAGAGGAGAGCCCGTGTGAAAAGAATGAAGAAATCCCGTCACTGGTTCTGTTTTTAGGCTTTAAAATAACTGGGCGAATTTGCCCTACGCGATCGCGGATATAGGGATGCGATCGCGAAGGGTTACACGGAATGGTCAACGCGATCGCGTGGGTTGTAATGCGATCGCGTAGGGGAAAACTGGGGGTTACAAAACTTGGTCTATGCGATCGCAACCCTACTGGTGCGAACGCATTGAAGGAAGTGCTGAGGCAGTGCGATCGCATGATCAAGTACGCGAACGCGAAAGAGCAAAGACCCAAAGGAACGCGATCGCGGGCTGAAGATTGCGGTCGCGTAAGAGGAAATCACTGAGCAAAAATTGCAGAAAAATCGGCTACCATTCTATGTGCAAAAACACCCCGAACCACCTCCAATTCACTTCCGAGCCCTCGGGGCTCCTAACCAATCACACACACTAACTCAATAACATCCTACGAACTTACTCGAGCGATCAAATTGCCAAAATAACATCAAAATCATTGAACCAAGCCTCGAACTCATCATTTCTATTTCAAACTTCATAAACTTCCAACTTTAGATATTTAGGTCCGAAACACGTCAAACGACGTCCGATTTCGACCAAACTTTACAGAAAGCGCTTAACACATATTTAAGACTTGTACCGGGCGTCGGAACCAAAATACGAGCCCGATACCACAGTCTTTTAATAAATTTTCATTTCCATTTTCCTTAATAATTTCATAAAAACAATTTCACAGAAAAATTCATTTCTCGGGCTCTAGACCTCGGAATTCGACTCCGGGCACATGCCCGAGTCCCATATTTTTCTACGGACCTTCCGGGACCGTCCAATCTCGGGTCCGGGTCCGTTTACCAAAAATGTTGACCAAAGTCAACTGTAATCATATTAATATCAAAATTCTTCAAATGTTTCACAGGATTCACATATTTCAACATAAAAGCTTTCCGGCTATGCGCCCGGACTGCGCACGCAAATCGAGGCAAGTAAGAATGAGGTTTTCAAGGCCTCGGAAGCACGGAACGGATGAGGAAACAGGTGATGACCCTTTGGGTCGTCACATCCTCCACCTCTAAAACAACCGTTCGTCCTCGAACGGACAAAAGAAAGAAGTACCTGAGTNTACTCTCTTCTCCCACAAACCCACGATTCATACCTCTTCTCCCACCCAAATTCTCTAGGTCTCCGCCATTATCACTCTCCATTTCTTTTCTCTCTAAAATCACTGTTTTAGAGCCGATACAAGTGCTTAGGGTAAGTTTAATTCTTAGATTTTGATATCATTATTTTGTTTCTCTAGTTTTGATACACATTTTAGTTTGTTTCTGAAACAATAGCCATTGATATAGATTTTAGTTTGATACGATTTTATTAACCCCAAAGGCAATTGCCAATTGAATCAAAGCTAAGGGCTTATGGAAGCTATGATGGTACTGCCAATGTGTCAGAAGCAATGTCGAGACGAAAATGGATTCAAGTGCCACTGTATGAGTGAATCTCATCAGCGTCAAATGGAAATTTTCGGTCAAAACCCAAATCATATTGTCGGTGGCTATTTGGATTTGAGAGCTTATTTCTTGAACACATGAAGCGTAGCCACCGCTTCAGTCGTGTGGCTGCGACTGTTGTGTACAATGAGTATATTGCTAATCGCCAGAAATTAGGGTTTGTTCTTGAACAAAGACGACGGATTTTGGGCTGAGCAACTTGATTTTCTGTTAATATATTTCAATGTATTTTCAACGTACCACACTGTATTTTCATGTATTTCATTGTATTCATTGTCTTTTTTTTCATTGTAATTCAATGTATCTCGTTGTATTCCATGTATTTCATTGTATTCACCGTCTTTTTTCTCATTGTATTTCAATGTATCGCGCTGTATTCTATGTATTTTATTGTATTCACTGTCTCGCTATATGCCATGAATGTATTCATATATTTTTTTTAATTAATATAATTTATGTATTCAGATGTATTATATAATTTCTCTGAAGATTGCTATGTTTTTGGGATATTTTTCGGTTGAGAATCTTTTTTATAATTGAGTTTGTTGAGTTATATTAGGAGTCTATTATGTTAATTGATTTACTTTCCGTTTTAAAAACAATGTAATCCCTTATTTTACGCCGTGAATACAGTCGAATACAGTTGAATACAATAATCTGTCCAGCTGTAATCCCATGTTTTACTCCATGAATACAGTCGAATACACTCGAATACAACAACTGATTAGCTGGACTTCCCTGATTCACGCCTATTTTTGCTACTGTATTCATGAATACAATAACTTAAATACATCAAATACATCTTATAACCACATAAAAGGTATCTATAATCGGTAATATAGCAAATGGTATCTATAGATGGCTAATTACAACTAAAAGATAGTGCTTTATGAAAATTTCTCTTTATTTATTCACATAGGATAACTAATCCTGGGATAACTTGTTTCCAAGCCAAACAACCCCTTACATGGTAAAATTTGTTGTTATTATATATAAATAAATTTACAAAGTACTCCTTTCCTTAGGACGCCAATACAATAGTGACAAGTCAAACAAATTTTTAACTACTATGATTTTTTTATTAGTTGAAAAGCACTTTTTGTGGTAAGAGATTGTGACTCATGTACTTTTATGCCGTTCCTAATGTAAATAGTAATGATGGTATATAAAATGAGATGAGGAAAATATTATTTTTTGTAAATCTACCATGCAAAAAAATCATTTAAGCAAAGCTAGAATGACAGAATAATAGTGCAGTAAATCTAAAAATTCAGATTGTTTAACCAAAATTTGGGATTTCGGTTAAAGCTTTGTTTTAGAAGAATTCGGGTTACTGATAATCAAATATATAATGAATAAAAGGAATTGACTTTGATAAGCAGAAGAAAGCAAAATAAATCTGTATATTGCAATAGTATTTTCCGTGTCCTTACAAATGTTCAATCTTCTCCCTTTTATAGCTACCTCGAAGTAATAGAGTCTTTATGACAATTAATGGCATTAATGTAACATTATAATTGTTAATCATAATTGATTCTCTACAAATTCCATAATGCTTTCCGTAATTAATTACCAATAATACGTATCTGTACAACTTTTACTATAAAAGTTCATTCTTCTGATATAACTACTGAATATCAATAGGTACGAGCTTTTATTCTTCCTCTGCCCGTGCGTGTTGAAGCTCGTGCCTTTTTTCTTTGCCAATCAGTCACTCTTCTACCAGTCCACGTGTCATGATATATCACCTCATATTTAATTCCATACACGAACTCAATTTTTCCCAATACAGATAGTCCCCCCACTTGCCATTTATTCTTCAATAGAATATTTGGGAAGTGGATCTCATTAAAGCGGGAATTTTTACCGCCATTATTTCTTCTCTGGAACTGACGCTTCATATGTCACTTCCATTTAATGTTCACGACACGTGGCACCTCCCGATTGGTTCTGCAACTTTTCAGCGCTTTTTAGGGCTTTTTTACGGCTTCATTAATTATGAAATGACAACTTTCATCATGACGTTTCTATCATTGCGTCTTTTCCTTTGACAGTTGCTTCTGAGTATAAATATAAGCCTTCATCTTTGTCTTTTTCACAAAAGGTTCAGAATATTCAACTTTAGTCTTCTTCTTCCTCGTACTATTATGTCTTCTTCAAACCCTAACCCTCGTAGAGTTCCTATCGTTGATAACCTTCCTCTTGCTCCTATTAGGAGTAGGAGAGGAGGAAGACTTCGTAATTTAGGTTCTTCATCTTCTCGGGTTCCTTCTCTTCCTTCTACGAGTTCAACTCCACCTTCTAGAACTAGAGGTTCCCTTTCTCAAAGGTCTTCATCTAGNTCAATGAACCATTAGGCATGACCAAATGCGGCGCAAAATATAACCGAAGCTTCTCTACCACAAACCAGAACAGTACCTGCACCTCCACCTCTAATACCTTTACCTCCACTTCTCGCATCTCTACCTCCACCTCTAATACCTTTACCTCCACCTCTCGCATCTCTACATCCACCTCTAACACCTTTATCTCCACAAAGCCTCCGAAGACGTAGCTGATCTATCACTGGTCTGTGTTGCTGCTCAGCTGAAGAAGCGGTACATGACCTCGCCATTCGCAAAAGAACGGAGTAGAAATTTAATCGGCATTTAAGAAACCAAATCGCACGACAAGAAAGAACAAATGAGAGATTTTTCCTAACTCAATAGACTCTGGGGAACAAGTACAGACGTCTCTGTACCTACCCCTCAGACTCTACTAAGTTTGTCCGTGAGTTGTGAGACCTATGTAACCTAGTACTCTGATACCAACTTGTCACGACCCGGATTTCCCACCATCGGGATCGTGATGTCGCCTACTCGTGGTAGCTAGGCAAGCCAACTTATTTACCTTTCGTTAATAAATAAATCTGTTAACAATCTATAGCATCAATAAGAAATATGGGATTTAATAATAATAATAGCGGAAGTCTAATTTATAAGTCTGAATCAAAATACGGAATTAGTCAACAATAGCCTCTACCCAAGATTTGGTGTCACGTTACTCACGAACTACTAAGAATAAACTAAATACAAAGGTCTGAAAGAAATATAACAGCTGTCTGTCTCAAAAACAATGAGGCAACAGTCAAAAGGAAACATAAAGAAGAGACGTCGGGCCTGCGGACGCCTGCAAGGCTACCTCAGTCTCGTGATAATGAAAGTCTGCTCCCGAACTACTGCTGTTGCTGCTCCTCAAAACCTGGACCTGTGCAAAAATGCATAGAAGTGTAGCATCAGCACAACCGACCCCATGTGCTGGTAAGTGTCTAGCCTAACCCCGGCGAAGTAGTGACGAGGCTAGACTGTACATCACATAAACCTGTGCAGTTATAAGTATACAGCAGAAATCGAATACCAAGTAATTAACAACATGGGAGGGGAGACATGCTAAGGGGAGATACAATATTAACAGCAATCCAGAGTAACAACTAAAACAGCTTAGGTTCACAATGAACAAGAATTAATACTCAAATACAAACACATAGCCTCAACAACTGTTGCGGCGTGCAACCCGCTCCACAAATACCACTGTTGCAGCGTGCAACCCGACCCAGATCATTTACCATGTATCATTATTGCGGCGCACAACCCGATCCTCACCTTTTACAATTGCGGCGTGCAACCTGATCCTCAATATCATTGTTGCGACGCGCAACCCGATCCTCAATATCATTGTTGCGGCGCGCAACCCGATCCTCAATATCATTGTTGCGGCGCGCAACCCGATCCTCAATATCATTTAACAGTCCGACTCCCCAAACAACAGTCACAATAAAGGGGCATAAAAATAAGCAAATATTTGACAAACATCCCGGCAAGGGAAAGAATCCAACAGGTTCAACCAAACGTCCCGGCAAGGGAATAATCAACAATGCTTTCTCTTTCCTACTTTTCTTATCCCACAATATCACTGGAGCCCAAGCTCCAAGAAATCTCTTACCTCATATTCCGTCACAAACAACAATATAACGACTTCCTAGTAAGGGGACAAAACATCATCTCAAATATTCCGGCAAGGGGATTACTATAACCACATTAGCCCCAACATCTAACCACCACAGCTATAACCAACCTATTACCACACTTAACCATCTCAGCTATATCTAACCGATTACCTCACCTAACCACCCCATTGATAACTAGCCTATTATGTTACTTAACCACCTCAGCTATAACTATAGTCATCCCACGACACAAGGAAAACATTAACCTAAGCGACCCTAGTATCCGTCAAGAACACAATGCAGAGGAATCACAACCCAACAATAGCCCGTCAAGAGGGCAACATAATGATCTTTTCTCTTCACAACTCGAGTAAATGCTCTAGAGGTTCAATCATCACCTATACTGTCACAATTCGTTCTACAACTGGAGCCGACGCTCCTCAATGAAACAAGTCATTTCATATACTTTCAATATTCATATCACAATTCGAGCCAATGCTCCTAGGAATCAAATTATCATATCATCATTCACATGTAGTTCACAACATATAGAAATACTCCAATAAACATGAAATTCACAATCAGTTCATGATAGTCGCATTTTTAGGACTCACGGTCATGCTAGACACCAATGTATAGATACTCGTCACCATGCCTATACATCGTACTCGATCACATAGCAATTAGCAACAANGGAGTTGTCCACTTGGAGTCATGATTTTCCCACTTATAATCCCCCAATGCAAACCAAAGAATCACTTCTTATTTGATTGAGTTTTCTTTCGTATATACACACCCTTTTACTTTGAATTTCAAACCTCCTGTTGACCCGGTTATCCTCGAATTCTGTCATTTTTTCGATGTTTTCTTAGGACAAATTGGCCCTATCGTGTGGAGGGCCGTTGGTTGTTTGAGGCATTTGGCCAACATGGCTGGCTTGCCTTTTACTTTCTTCCATTTAATCCATCTTTATTCTCCCAAACTTTTTCGTCATAGAATTTTTACCTTAGAAGCGAGAAGTAAAAGAGTTCTGGTTAGCCCAGAGGACGATAAAGACCGTGGCTGGTATGCCAGGTTTGTTGCTGCCCCCACTGTTGGTTTAGTGGGTGAAGAGAATGTTCCATTTCCTGAGAAATGGAATTTTGAACGTAAGTTTTCTTTTCATAACTTTTCTATGCCTCTCTTTTTATTTTTGATGATTATCATTTTAACTTCTTCTTCTTTTTCAGCAACCATGGTAATTGTTGATGAAATTCCCAATTTCCGTGGTTGGGTAGAAAAGTTGTTAAGTGTTGCTCCGATGGAAGGTAGATCTTGGAAAAACCTTTCTCATCTGTTTGGTTGGAAAGTGAAAACTCACGGTAAGTGTTTTTTTCCTTTATATCCTTCGTATTTCTATTTACTTCTTTCCTTAAAACTTACTTTAATCCTTCTTTTTATCAGGATTTTCCATTCGAGGCATAAGTGTTGAGGCCGTCATAGCTTCCAGAGTTTCTTTGGAAAGAGCCCAAGAGATTGTTCTGGGTTCTTCATCGAAAAGGAAGGCCTCCGCTGATCAAGATTTTGAAGAAGAGGAAGAACAAGATGAGGGTTCTTTGATAAAAAGGCCACGAGCTAGAAGATGCATTATTTCAGATGACGAAGCATCTCCCCCTCGTTCTATTCCTTTAATTGAGCCTGTTGAAGCCACTTTGGTGATTTCCGATGATGACACTCCCGCGGCTGCTCGTGATTCTGTTGATCAGCTTTTTGCTCGTGGGTTTGATAGTGAAAGTTTAGATCCGGTTTCTGATGAAGCGCCCCTTGCCTCATTTTCCATGCCTGCTCCTGTGGCATCTTCTTTACCGGTTGTGACCGCTGCTGTCACTGCTCCTCCCCAGGCTATTTTGACTCCTTCCACAGTCCCTCCTACAGTTGTCCATCATACTGAAGTTGGTTCCTCCAGTGGAAGTAAAGCTATGAGGCAGGTTATCATCGAGGTTCCTGCCGATGGTAACCTTTTGAGGAAATCAGGTCGGGCTGATGTGTGGTTGAAGCCTCTGATTGGTCCAGTTGAGAAATCCAAGCTTAAGAGTCACAACTCTTTGACTTGGATGAATGACATAGTGCAATCATCTTTAAAGGTATTCTTTTTCATACTTTACTCCACCCTTCTTCTATTTAAGGTTCTTACCGTTTTTCCTTTTTTAGATCAATCTTAGAGCAGCAACTGAAGGTTTTAACTTCAGAGTTAGCAATCGAGAAGGCTTCCTCAAATCAAGCTGATAAGGACAAGAATCTCCTCAAAACATCTTTCTCTGAGCAGCTTTCTAAAGCCAGTGAAGAAATCAGAGAACTGAAGGCTTTGCTAAGCAAGAAGGAAGCATATGCCGGTGAACTCGTGCAAACACTTTCTCAGACCCAAGAAGATCTTCGTGAGTCTTCTAATGTCACGACCCGGATTTCCCTCCCTCGGGAGTCGTGATGGCGCCTACTAATGAGAGCTAGGCAAGCCAAATTTAATTACTTGACCATTAATAATCTAATCCATTTTAACAATTTACGACAATAATACAAAGCAACGAAATTCAATAATAAGCGGAAGTCTTAACATTTTATAAAAACTGAATAGAATGCGGAAAGTTAAACAAAATCCTCTACCCAAGACTGGTGTCACTGTACTCACGAACTGCTAAGAATACTACATACAACGTCTGAAAGAGAACATAAGTTGTTTGTATCGAATACAATGAGATAACAGATAAAAATAAGGATAGAGGAGACGCCGGGCCTGCGGACGCCTGCAAGGCTACCTCTGGTCTCGCTGAATTGAAGCCTGCTCCCGCACTACCGCTGCTGCTCGAAACCTGGATCTGTGCAAAATAGCACAGAGTGTAGTATCAGCACAACCGACCCAATGTGCTGGTAAGTGTCTAGCCTAACCCCGGCGAAGTAGTGACGAGCTGGACTGGACTACCACATAAACCTGTGCAATTATATATATAAAGCGGAATCGAAATACAAGACAAGTAAAACAATATGGGAGGGGAAGCATGTTGTGGGGAGATAGCAGTTTCAAGTATAAATTGACTAATACAAAGGAAAGGCACAACACATACAAAAAGGAACGGATATCAACAAGTGCACGACATCACCCTTCGTGCTTTTACTCTCATCCTCACCAAGCAATAATATAAACAAACATGCACGGCATCACCCTTCGTGCTTTTACTCTCATTCCTCACATATAATCAATAGAATAGGCACAGAATGGCACATCGTGCGGCACGACATCACGCTTCGTGCTTTACTCTCTTTTCCTCACAATAAACAAACAATGCACGGCATCACCCTTCGTGCTTTACACTCTTTCCTCACGAGAAACAAACAATGCACGCATCACCCTTCGTACTTTAACACTCTTCCTCACCCAATCAACAATCACAACAAGAGCAAAGGAATAATAAAACAATAATGAACATCCCGACAAGGGTACACAAACAAACAATTAAAAACCCGGCAAGGGTACAACATCAATAACCAACAACGTCCCGGCAAGGGAATAAATCATTAACTCTTCACTTACTTTCACTTTCATTTCATAGTTCACATTATCGCTTGAGCCAATGCTCCAAAGAGTTACTTATCGTATATACCTTCACAATTTGTATTTCAACCCGAGCCAATGCTCCACGAAGTTCAAAGATCACAACTTCTTTCACAAGATCTTTACAATATATAGAAGTCATCAATTAACCATGGAAGGCATAACAACAACCAAACTATTCGCAAAATAAGCACTCATGGTCATGCTAGACTCCAATGTATAGATACTCGTCACCATGCCTATACATCGTACTCGACAATTAACAAGTTACAATTAAGACTCAACTCCTATTCCCTCAAGCTAGGGTTAAACCAAACACTTATCTCGATGCCTTGAACTCAACTCAAGCCTCCACTATGGCTTTACCCCGTGATGCCACCTCCAATCCGCTCGAATCTAGCCACAAATTACTTAATTGCTTTAATAAACGCTAAATGAATCAATTTGAATGCATAAAAATGAATTTCCCAAAAATTCCAAAATCGCCCCCGGGCCCACGTGGTCAAAACCCGAGGTTCGAACCAAAACCCGGTTACCCATTCCCCCACGAACTCAAATATGCAATCTGTTTTAAAATCGGACCTCAAATTGAGGTCCAAATCCCCAATTTTTAGAAAACCTAGGTTCTACCCAAAAACCCCCAATTTCACCCATGAAAATCTTTGATTTTAAGTTGAAAACATGTTAAATGATGTTAAAGATTGAAAGAAATGAGTAAAAACCAACTTACAAATGATTTGGAAGAAGTCTTGTTCTTGGAAAATCGCCCAAAGAGGTTTGTGTTTTGAAAGAATGTTAAAATGACTCAAAATTTCGGCTAAGTGTAAAATATGCAGGTTGCAGATGTGGGAAATGCGAACTTGGGTTCGCATTCGCGAACCCAGCAGAATTCCCCCAGATTTCGCATTTGCGAACTATATCTCGCATTTGCGACCTTAAGTGGAAAAAGGGGAGGTTCGCATTTGCGAGCAAAAGAGTCGCATTTGCGACCTGCTCGACTTCGCATTTGCGGACCATTTGGTCGCATTTGCGACCCCAGCTGCTGACTCCCTCTTCTCGCATTTGCGATGCCAGGCTCGCATTTGCGAGTTCGCATTTGCGAGACCTGCTTCGCAAATGCGAAAGTTGTAGAACTGAAAACACCAGATTTTTCAAAAATGCAAAAATGCAATCCGACACCTATCCAAAACTCACCCGAGCCCTCAGGGCTCCAAACCAAATATGCACACAACCTCAAAAATATCCTATGGACTTATCCGTGCGATCAAATCGCCAAAATAACATCATAAACAATGAATCAAACCTCAAAATCACTAGTTTTTCTTCAAACTTCATAAACTTTCAAATTTAGAGTTTTAAGTCCGAAACACGTCAAACGACGTCCGATTTCAACCAAACTTTACAGAAAGCGCTTAAACCATATATAAGACTTGTACCGGGCGCCNACAGAAGGAAAACTCTTGGATCTCAACTGACAAACCTGCCGGTCCAGAATAGCTACCGGCTCCTCCTCATAAGACAAGTCCTTGTCCAACTGGACAGTACTGAAGTCTAACACATGGGCTGGATCGCCGTGATACCTCCGAAACATGGATACATGAAAAACTGGATGTACGGCCGATAAGCTAGGCGGCAATGCAAGTCTATAAGCCACCTCTCCCACTCGATCAAGAATCTCAAACGGACCAATGAACCTTTGGCTAAGCTTGCCCTTCTTCCCAAATCTCATCACGCCCTTCATAGGCGAACTCGGAGCAATACCCGCTCACCAACCATGAATGCCACATCTCGAACCTTGTGGTCTGCATAACTCTTTTGCCTAGACTGAGCTGAACGAAGCCTATCCTGAATGATCTTGACCTTGTCCAAGGCCTCCTGAACCAAATCTATACCCAATAACCGAGCCTCTCCCGACTCAAACCATCCAACTGGAGACCGACACCGCCTACCATATAAAGCCTCATAAGGAGCCATCTGGATGCTCGACTGGTAGCTGTTGTTGTAGGCAAACTCCGCTAAAGGCAAGAACTGATCCCACGAACCTCCAAAGTCAATAACACAAGCTCGAAGCATATCCTCTAGAATCTGAATAGTTCGCTCGGACTGACCGTCCGTCTGGGGATGAAAAGTTATGCTCAACTCAACCCGTGTGCCCAACTCTCGCTGAACTGCTCTCCAGAAGCGCGAGGTAAACTGCATACCCCGGTCCGAAATGATAGATGCCGGCACACCATGAAGGCGAACAATCTCCCGGATATAAATCTCAGCCAATCTCTTAGAAGAATAGGAGACTGCCACAGGAATGAAATGTGCTGACTTGGTCAGCCTATCAACAATAGCCCATATCGCATTGAATTTCTTCCGAGTCAGCGGAAGTCCAGTAACAAAATCCAAAGTAATCCGCTCCCACTTCCACTCGGGAAGCTCAATCCTCTGGAATACACCACCAGGCCTCTGATGCTCGTACTTAACCTGCTGACAATTCAAACAACGAGCCACATATGCTACGATATCCTTCTTTATTCTACGCCACCAATAATGTTGCCGCAAATCCTGATACATCTTTGCGGCGCCCGGATGAATAGAGTACCTGGAACTATGGGCCTCCTCCAAAATCAACTCTCGAAGCCCATCCACATTGGGCACACAAACTCGCCCCTGCAATCTCAAAACTCCATCCGCATATAAGGTAACCTACTTGGCACCTCCTCGTTGCACCGTGTCTCTAAGGATACACAAATGAGGATCATCCAACTGCCGATCACGGATACGCTCCAATAATGAAGAACGATCGACCGTGCAAGCTAACACACGACTGGGCTCAGAAACATCCAGTCTCACGAACTGATTGGCTAAATCCAGAACATCCAAAGCAAGCGGCCTTTGGCTGACCGAAATATAAGCAAGGCTGCCCATACTGGCTGACTTCCTACTCAAAGCATCGGCCACCACATTGGCCTTCCCCGGATGATAAAGAATGGTGACATCATAATCCTTCAACAACTCCAACCACCTCCTCTGCCTCAAATTCAACTCCTTTTGTTTGAACAAGTACTGAAGACTCTTGTGACCAGTGAACACCTTACACGCCACGCCATACAAATAATGCCTCCAAATCTTTAATGCGTGGACTATGGCTGCCAACTCTAGATCATGCACTGGATAGTTATTCTCATGAATCTTCAACTATCTCGAAGCATAGGCAATGACCTTGCCGTCCTGCATCAACACTGCTCCAAGCCCAATACGGGAAGCATCACAATAAACTGTATAGGGCCCTGAACCTGTGGGCAAAACCAACACCGGTGCCGTAGTCAGAGCTGCCTTGAGCTTCTGAAAGCTCGTCTCACACTCATCCGACCATCTGAACTGGGCACCCTTCTGTGTCAATCTGGTCATCGGGCCTGCAATAGATGAAAATCCCTCCACGAACCGTCTGTAGTAGCCTGCCAACCCCAAGAAACTCCGAATCTCTGTAGCTGATGCTGGTCTAGGCCAGTTCTTGAGTGCCTCTATCTTCTTTGGGTCCACCTGAATACCCTCAGCTGATACAACATAACCCAAAAATGCAACTGAACCCAACCAGAATTCACACTTCGAGAACTTCGCATATAACTGACTATCCCTCAGAGTCTGAAGAACCACTCTAAGGTGCTGCTCGTGCTCCTCCTGGCTACGGGAATATATCAATATATCATCAATGAACATTATCACGAATGAATCCAAATAAGGCCTGAACACTCGGTTCATCAAGTCCATGAAAGCTGCTGGGGCATTTGTCAACCCGAATGACATAACCAAGAACTCATAATGCCCATACCGAGTGCGGAAGGCTGTCTTAGGGACATTGGATGCCCTAATCCTCAACTGATGGTAACCAGATCGCAAGTCAATCTTGTAAAATACCCTGGCACCCTGAAGCTGGTCGAACAAATCATCAATCCTCGGCAGTGGATACTTATTCTTGACCGTTACCTTGTTCAATTGCGGGTAATCAATACACATTCTCATTGACCCATCCTTCTTCTTGACAAATAACACTGCGCACCCCAAAGAGAGACACTGGGTCTAATGAAACCCTTCCCAAGCAAATCCTGCAACCGTTCTTTTAACTCCTTCAACTCCAGCGGGGCCATACGATATGGTGGAATAGAAATGGGCTGAGTGCCCGGAACCAGATCGATGCAGAAATCAATATCCCTGTTGGGTGGCATACCCGACAGGTCTGAAGGAAAAACATCAGGAAAATCACGAACAACGGGCACAGAATCGATAGAGGGAACCTCAGCACTGGAATCCCGAACATAAGCTAAATAAGCCAAACACCCCTTCTCGACCATACGCCGAGCCTTCACATATGATATGAAACTGCGGGTAGAATGACCTGGAGTCCCTCTCCACTCTAAGCGAAGCATACCCGGTAAAGCTAAGGTCACAGTCTTAGCATGGCAGTCCAAGATAGCGTGATAGGGTGATAACCAGTCTATCCCCAATATAATATCAAAGTCGACCATATCTAAAAGCAAAAGATCTACACGAGTCTCCAGACCCCCAATCACTACAACACAAGAGCGATGGACTCGATCAACCATGATGGAATCACCCACCGGCGTAGACACATAAATAGGAATACCCAATGCATCACTAGGCATGATCAAATACGGGGCAAAATAGGATGACACATACGAATACGTAGACCCCGGATCAAACAACACTGAAGCATCAATATCACAAACCAGAACCGTACCTGTAATGACTGCATCTAAAGCCTCTGCCTCGGGCCTAGCCTGAAGAGCATGACATCGGGGCTGGGCCCCACCACTCTGATCTACCTCTCTGGGACGACCCGCTGCTGGCTGGCCTCCCCCTCTGGCGGTCTGAGCTCCACCTCTATGACCTCTACCTCCACCTCTGGCACCTCTACCCCCACCTCTAGCTGGCTGGGCGGGCTGTGGGGCAGCTGGTGCCTGAACCATGGCACGAGAACCCTGGTGCTGAGAACTGCTCGAGGGCAAAATCTGGCAATATGACCCATGCCACCACACGTGTAACAAGTCATCGGCTGCTGAGTCTGCTGGCCCTGTCGACCTGAATGACCACCACGGAAACTCTGAAGCGGCGGCGCACTGATAGGAGCTGACGGTGCACTGAATGGCTGCTGATCAGAATAATGCCCATGGAAACCACGATCACCTGGGGCACCCTGAGAAACCTGGAGGGATGACTGGAAAGGCCTAGAAGGCTGACCCCTCTCATAAGAATCTCTGCCTCCAGATGAGGCACCACTGAATCGGCCTGACTGACGGGGTCTCTTGTCTGCTCTATGACCACCCCCTTGTGGTAATACCATCTCGATTCTCCGGGCCACATTGGCCGCCTCCTGAAAAGTAATATCACTCCCCGCCTCTCTAGCCATCTGGAGACGAATAGGCTGGAAGAGTCCATCAATAAATCGTCTCACCCTCTCCCTCTCAGTGGGGAGTATGACAGTAGCATGGCGAGCCAACTCAATAAACCCGGTCTTGTACTGGGTGACTGACATGGATCCCTGATGCAGACGCTCAAACTACCTCCGATAGGCCTCACGCTGTGTGACCGGGAGAAACTTCTCCAGAAAGGTATGCGTGAACTGCTCCCAGGTCAAGGCTGGAGACCCTGCTGGTCTAGCTAAACAGAAATCCCTCCACCAAGTCTTGGCGGATCCAGATAGGTGAAATGCAGCAAAGTCCACTCCATTGGACTCAACAATACCCATGTTCCGAAGAACCTCGTGGCAGCTGTCCAAATAATCCTGAGGATCCTCGGTGGGTGCACCGCTGAAAGTAGTAGTGAAGAGCTTGGTGAACCTATCCAACCTCCATAAATCATCGGCAGACATAGCTGCCCCATCATCGGCTTGGGCTACCACACCCGGCTGAGCTGCTCCAACTGGCTGAACTGCGGGAGTCTGAATCAGGGAAACTCCCTGCTCCGGAGTACGAGTAGCAGGAGTCTGGGCCCCTCCTCCAGCCTGAGAGACGGCTGGTGCTACAGGAAGCAAACCTGCTTGGGTGACGCTCTCCATGAGGCCCACCAATCGGACTAGAGCGTCTTGAAGAATTGGGATAGCAATAAACCCCTTTGGGACCTGAGCTGGGCCCACCGGAACTGCTGGGGCTGGGGTCGGAACCTCCTCGTCAATGTCAACCTGAGGCTCTGCCACTCGTGCTGCTGCTCGGGGTTGAGCTCCGCCCCTACCTCGGCCTCGCCCTCTGCCCCTAGCGGGAGCTGTATGGGGCTCGGACTGCTGATCGGAAGATGAAGAAGCACGTGTTCTCGCCATCTGCGAAAGAACAGAGTAGAAATTCAATTAGCATGGAGAAACCAAACCGCACGACAAGAAAGAACAAATGTGAAACTTTTCCTAACTCGGTAGCCTTTGGGGGATAAATACAGACGTCTCCGTACCTATCCTCAAACTCTACTAAGTTTGTCCGTGAGTTGTGAGACCTATGTAACCTAGAGCTCTGATACCAACTTGTCACAACCCGGATTTCCCTCCCTCGGGAGTTGTCATGGCGCCTACTAATGAGAGCTAGGCAAGCTAAATTTATTTACTTGACCATTAATAATCTAATCCATTTTAACAATTTACGACAATAATAAAAAACAACGAAATTCAATAATAAGCGGAAGTCTTAACATTTTATAAAAACTGAATAGAATGCGGAAAGTTCAACAAAATCCTCTACCCAAGACTGGTGTCACTGTACTCACGAACTGCTAAGAATACTACATACAACGTCTGAAAGAGAACATAAGGTGTTTGTCTCGAATACAATGAGATAACAGATAAAAATAAGGATAGAGGAGACGCCGGGCCTGCGGACGCCTGCAAGGCTACCTCGGGTCTCGCTGAAATGAAGCCTGCTCCCGCACTACTGCTGCTGCTCGAAACCTGGATCTGTGCAAAATAGCACAGAGTGTAGTATCAGCACAACCGACCCAATGTGCTGGTAAGTGTCTAGCCTAACCCCGGTGAAGTAGTGACGAGGCTAGACTGGACTACCACATAAACCTGTGCAATTATATATATACAGCGGAATCGAAATACAAGACAAGTAAAACAATATGGGAGGGGAAGCATGCTGTGGGGAGATAGCAGTTTCAAGTATTAATTGACTAATACAAAGGAAAGGCACAACACATACAACAATAAGGAACGAAGATCAACAAGTGCACGGCATCACCCTTCGTGCTTTTACTCTCATCCTCACCAAGCAATAATATAAACAAACATGCACGGCATCACCCTTCGTGTTTTTACTCTCATTCCTCACATATAATCAATAGAATAGGCACGGAATGGCACATCGTGCGGCACGACATCACCCTTCGTGCTTTACTCTCTTTTCCTCACAATAAACAAACAATGCACGGCATCACCCTTCGTGCTTTACACTCTTTCCTCACGAGAAACAAACAATGCATGGCATCACCCTTCGTGCTTTAACACTCTTCCTCACCCAATCAACAATCACAAACAAGGGAAAGGGAATAATAAAACAATAATGAACATCCCGACAAGGGTACACAAACAAACAATTAAAAACCCGGCAAGGGTACAACATCAATAACCAACAACGTCCCGGCAAGGGAATAAATTATTAACTTTTCACTTACTTTCACTTTCATTTCATAGTTCACATTATCGCTTGAGCCAATGCTCCAAAGAGTTATTTATCGCATATACCTTCACAATTTGTATTTCAACCCGAGCCAATGCTCCACGAAGTTCAAAGATCATAACTTCTTTCACAAGATCTTTACAACATATAGAAGTCATCAATTAAGCATGGAAGGCATAACAACAACCAAACTATTCGCAAAATAAGGACTCATGGTCATGCTAGACTCCAATGTATAGATACTCGTCACCATGCCTATACATCGTACTTTACAATTAACAAGTTACAATTAAGACTCAACTCCTATTCCCTCAAGCTAGGGTTAAACCAAACACTTACCTCGATGCCTTAAACTCAACTCAAGCCTCCACTATGGCTTTACCCAGTGATTCCACCTCCATTCCACTCGAATCTTGCCACAAATTACTTAATTGCTTTAATAAACGCTAAATGAATCAATTTGAATGCATAAAAATGAATTTCCCAAAGTTTTTCCCAAAATTTCCAAAATCACCCGCGGGCCCACGTGGTCAAAACCCGAGGTTCGAACCAAAACCCGGTTACCAATTTCCCCACGAACTCAAATATGCAATTTGTTTTAAAATCGGACCTCAAATTGAGGTCCAAATCCCCAATTTTTAGAAAATCTAGGTTCTACCCAAAACCCCCAATTTCACCCATGAAAATCTTTGATTTTAAGTTGAAAACATGTTAAATGATGCTAAGATTGAAAGAAATGAGTAAAAACCAACTTACAAATGATTTGGAAGAAGTCTTGTTCTTGAAAAATCGCCCAAAGAGGTTTGTGTTTTGAAAGAATGTTAAAATGACACAAAATGCCGGCTAAGTGTAAAATATGCAGGTTGCAGATGTGGGAAATGCGAACTTGGGTTCGCATTTGCAAACCCAGCAGAATTCCCCCAGATTTTGCATTTGCGAACTATATCTCGCGTTTGCGACCTTAAGTGGAAAAAGGGGAGGTTCGCATTTGCGAGCAAAAGAGTCGCATTTGCGACCTGCTCGACTTCGCATTTGCGGACCATTTGGTCGCATTTGCGACCCCAGCTGCTAACTCCCTCTTCTCGCATTTGCGATGCCAGGCTCGCATTTGCGAGTTCGCATTTGCGAGACCTACTTCGTAAATGCGAAAGTTGCAGAACTGAAAACACCAGATTTTTCAAAAATGCAAAAATGCAATCCGACACCTATCCAAAACTCACCCGAGCCCTCGGGGCTCCAAACAAAATATGCACACAACCTCAAAAACATCCTATGGACTTATCCGTGCGATCAAATTGCCAAAATAACATCATAAACAATGAATCAAACCTCAAAATCACTAGTTTTTCTTCAAACTTCATAAACTTTCAAATTTAGAGTTTTAAGTCCGAAACACGTCAAACGACGTCCGATTTCAACCAAACTTTACAGAATTCGCTTAAACCATATATAAGACTTGTATCGGGCGCCAGAACCAAAATACGAGCCCGATACCATAGTCTTTTAATCAAATTTCATTTTCATTTTCCTTAATCATTTCCAGAAAATAATTTCACACAAAAATTCATTTCTCGGGCTTTGGACCTCGGAATTTGATTCCGGGCATACGCCCAAGTCCCATATTTTCCTACGGACCCTCCGGGACCGACAAATCACGGGTCCGGGTCTGTTTACCCAAAATATTGACCGAAGTCAAATTTATCCAATTTAATATCAAAATTTAGCATTTTTTTCACAGAATTCATATTTAAGCTTTCCGGCTACGCGCCCGGACTGTGCACGCATATCGAGGCAACCTCAAATGAGGTTTTCAAGGCCTTAGAAGCACAGAATGAGTAAGGAAATAAGTGATGACCCTTTGGGTCGTCACATCTAACAAGGTCAGTTTTTTAGAGAGTTCACTCGCTCCTCTGCAAGCTTCTTATGATTATGCCCTGGTGTCGACGCCCCCTTTTTCTCGCGAAATTAGGTTTACGACATTTGGGAAGACAACTCTATTCTCGTTTGGGAATTGGCTTTTTGGATTTGAAGTGTCGCCACCTAATGATTAAGTGCAGTAGGACACTAAGGGTTTTTGAGTTGGAAAACTAGAGTTCGGGTAAGGGCTAGAAATTATCTCAAGGGGAAGGTGTTAGGCACCCCTCAAGATCCACTAGTGTGGTTCCCGGCCATGCTATGTTGTGACTTTAATGCAAATAGATACACAAAAGATTTTACACATAAGGGTTGCAAATAGATACGTGACAAGTATGTGGGATCAAGGTCTAGATGATCTACAATTCGTTTAAAGGGGGGACTAAACGCAAAAAATTAATCAATACATTGAATAAACAAAGAAGAAAAATTTGGAAGAAAAGGAATAATGCAGTAAAATTAAGGAGGAGTTTTGAGTAATTGAAAGGACAGGATTTTATTGATATTAAACAAAGTTGTATAAGGAAAGGGGTCCTAGGTTTATAAATCACATGGATCATCCACACAACACCGGTAATCAATCGTACGCGTAGTGTTATCGTGTGATCATCATCTCCATGTCTACCCTTCCCACCCCGTTAAGGTATTAAGCGCGAAATAGTCTCGTTTACTTATTGCATGCTATTACCCGTCCCACCTATCAGTCCTGGAGGCTTTTAGGACTACTAATCCTAAAGGGAGGAAGCTTGGCTTTTCAGAGGTTTAAAAAGGTTAAAATACTAAGGCGTCAAGCAAAACACATGAAAGCAGTTATGGGAGCACAAAACAATTAAGGCTCAGATAAACCTCCTTTAATCACAGAAAATCATGTAGTTTAGCATGTCTTACATGTACTGATTAGGTCGAAATTATGCTTAACGTTAGGCAGGCTGGTTCATTACATATTTTCAGGCAAGAAGTTCGCATTAGGCTCGCCTGGCTGCAACTTATCGAAGACCAGTGCAATTAATTAACTACATACTTGTTTGCCTACGTGATGACCTATAGGCATGGCATCTACTGGTTTCAGGAATAAAGAAACAAACTGATTAAGAAAGTTGCCAGTTTTAACAGAATGGTGCGAGTTCTGTAATTAGTGCTAATCTTAAAACGAGTGATTCAGATTTGATTGATAGTTCCTATAGGCATGCTTTCTAGCGTCGTTAATTTAAACACTTTTTACAGGCGTAGCAAGAGCGCAGAAATCCTATAGGCATGGTATCTGAATACTGTTAGTTTTTAATCCTATAAATAGGTTTGCCTAGTGACCAATGCATGCGTAGAGTCTGGATTTCTGGTTACTTATAGGCGTGGTATCCATATGGAGATGCAAAATTCCTATAGACATGGTATCTATATGGATGCATAAACCTATAGACATGGTATCTATATGTGCAGAAGTGCAGAAACCCTATGGACATGATATCTATGTGGAGAAGTGCAGAAACCTTATAGACATGATATCTATGTGGATGCATAAACCTATAGACATGGTATCTACATGTGATATGCAAATGTGCAAAGCTGTAGGCAAGATACATGAGTACAGAAGTGTGGTAATTCCCTATGAGCATGATATCTACCCCTTTGCATGCATGGTTACCCTTCCCTTTTCACTAATCACCCCAGAGGTTATTACAAAATTTTATTACAGACCAAGATGAATCGAAAACGGGAAATAAAATTACAATCAGAACTCTTAAGCTGCATCCAAGGAGCCTAATTCAAACCCAAGGTCTAACAATATGATATGAGCCAACTGCCAGGATCAGGTTCCAAAGCCTTTCTCTTATCCGGGATGTGTCAAAGTTCCAAGGAGTTTCAAGAACTCCAGGCAATGCTCACACCCAGATATCATTACAGAACTGAATTAAAGTGCAGTGTGGAAGGGCCAGCCCTCCAATGTCCAAGTTCAGAGGGAGCTCAAGGTCCCAAGGCAAGGCTCATTGGAGGGGGGCAGAACTTAGAGTCTAGGAACAAGTGTAAGTGCAATAGAGGGATATAAGGGATGCCAAGGCAGGCTGGTGGTCATGCCCAGCAACATAAAATGCTGGCACACCCCTGACCAGCCCACTAGCCAAACATTGGAGAGTCCAGGACCTATTGAAGGTCAAACCATGGCCTGGGCAGTAATTGGGATACTGTCAGGCCAAGGTTTCAACTCAACACATAAAGGGGGTTAGGGGTAGGGATTCATATGAAAGCAGAAGCAAAGAAAGAAAAATACTCAGCATAAGCTACGAAGCATGAACAGCAAACCACACAGAAGAATGAAACTATAGAATAAACATATAGGGATGGGGCAAAAGTTTAAATGAAAGGGCATACCAGTTTTCAGAAACAAGCAAGTAGGGAGAAGCAGTAGACTCAGGGAAGCCAAGTTGCAATCAAGAAGCAAGAGTGTAAGCTTTTAGAAGAGAGTTGTGATGATTAAAAATCGTGTGTGTGTTTAAAAAATTGTGTCATGTATTTATAATGCAGAAGAGAAGCAGAAATAGGTAAGAAAATAGTTTGAAAATCAATCACACAAGGTTTCCCTTTAATTAAGGGATTCTGATTTCAAACGGGCAAGGTAAATAAGGAAAGGAGTTAATTAAACACTTTTCAAAGTAATGCAAGAAGGGTAAATACATAATAGTTATTTAAGGAAAGGCTTTTGACAGTACACGGTCATGCAAATTAAGGAAAGGAAATCAGTTGACAGCCAAGCAATCAAGGGTCGAAAATTTTATGTGAATGAACCAAGTCAGAAAAAGGTGAAGGGAGGCTTCACTTAAGAAGAATCAGTAGCAATCAATTAACCCCAAAAAAAAGGATTCTGATTCGAACACAAATTGGAAAACCTTTTGAAGAAAGATTTTAACACATATAAAAGGGGTTGTCATGCTAATCAGAAGAGTTCATACACAAAAGGATTCAAACTTATTATATGGATCCAAAGTGAATTTGAGAGAGTCCAGGGCTCGAATGGAACCCTAGTCCAAACATACAAGACCACACTCGTCAAAAAACCCCAAATCCTAGGGTTTTCGACTTGAACCAAATGCAAAGAAGAGAAACAAGCAGATACAGTAGAAAGTTTAATGTAAAATAGAGTAAGGGAATTAATTTGAAACACAATGAGAGTAGAAGAGACAGTAGAGGCAAATACGCTTAAGCAGGCATAGTAGGAACACTTAATGAACATGGTTGAAAAATGCAGTAGACGAATCATATCAAGTCATAGTGGAAGGCAAGTAGCAGAACATAGCATGTGAGACATAGCATAGAAACATGGCATATAAACATAGCATGTGAAAACATAGTAGAGAGAAGAACAAAATACAGAAAACATGGTAGAAGAACATGTATATATGAAAACACATAAGAATATAAAACACACATAAGAAAGGAAGAAGAAAAGTCGGAAAACACTGAAGCATTTTCGGAAAGCCCTAAACCAGAAAAGAGGCGACTTTGAAAGTAAGATTTTAAAAAGAAAAATTGGGGAAACCACTTGAAAACTCAAGATAAAGCATGAATACACACAGATCTGGAGATAACCGGAGAAGAACCTCGATAGTTAGGGTTTTCAGATGAACCCTAGAATGAGAAAGGCTTCGAAAACGTCCGATCTAAGTCGGATGAGACTGGAAACAGGCTCAGGAGGCTAAGATGTGCCGGAGCCAGGCCGGAGATGGCCGGGAACCTCAAGTCGGCGGAGGTCTGGGTGGAGACCTTTGAGGTCTAGCCTCGAACCTTCGAGTACCAAGCACATAGGAGCGATAGGAGGTGAGCATAGATCATCCATGGCCTGAGAGGCCATGGGTTCTGGTGAGTTAGAGGTCGAAAATGGGGGGAAGGTGATTAGGGTTTCAAGAACACTCGAGAGAGTTTGAGAGGGGGAGGGTGTTCAGGGGCGGCTACTGAAATGAAAATGAGGGAATTAGGGTTAGTCATTAGGTTTAATTAAGGAAGGGCGAATTGAGGCCGTTGATCTCAAAGATCAACGGTTCAGATCAAAGGGGGCTTGGGTCGGGCTGGTTTAAACGGGTTATTGGGCCATTTGGGTTTAATTAAAAATCTGATGGGGATGGGGCTAAATTGGCTATAATTGAAATAATAAGGGTTGTTTGTTAAATAGCCAATTTTCCCCTTTTATTATTTTATAAAAATAGTAAGAAGTGATTTAAAAATAAATTACAGGTACTGAACTAATTAATAAATATTAATGTAAAAATACTAAAAGTGATTCTATGATTATGAAATTTTGTTAATTGTAAAATAGGCCATAATTGCAATTGTATGCAATTTAGCTAAAAAAAATACCAAACAAATGTATAAAAATACGCAAAAATTACTTTAATTATCTTAGTGTAAATATGAGAATGAAATAAATTATTCACCAAAAATGCTAGTTTGGGAATAATTATTGAATTTTGTACTATTAAAATAGACAACAAATTGATTTTAAGATCTTTAAAAAATAAGGGAAAAATACCAAAACTCTTGGGCATGCTTATATATGCATGTACATACTATTTTGAGAATATTTTGAGTATATATAAATACATAGGGAAAAATTGGGTATCAACACCTGGCTGAAAATGAAAAGCTTAAAAACGAGATTGATCAGTGGGAACAAGATTACGAGATTCTTGAGGACAAGACTGCAATGGAAGTGAGTTGGGCAATTTTAAACACACGCCACGATACCCTAGTGGAAGTTGGCCAAGAGGGATTTAGTTTGGATGCTGAGTTAGCCAAAATAAAAGAGACTATTGAAAAAACTCAGCAAAACCAAGACTTCCCTTCTCCTATGGCTGATATTACCGAGCACATTGAAGATGATATGGGTACGGTGAATGCTCCAACTCCTTCAAGCCATCTCGAACCTTCTGCTGCTAATGACCCTGTTTCAGATCCTTCTTCAACCCCTCAGTGAAAAGTTTATGACATGTTACTTTCCCCCTTTTTTTTGTGAATGTGGTTGTAACCCCCGGTCCCATTTGGGGGTGCAGTTTTTTGGAAATGATAAGTCCCCAGACATTTTCGGGGCACTTTTGTATAAATGACAAATAGTTTATGACTAAGTTTAGTCTGAACTTTTTAATATTAAGAAGTTTTCTGTTTTAACTTAGTTATTTTGAGCTTCTGTTTTGCTCGTCTTTGCCTTTATACTTTAAGGACTTGTTAATTAATTCGCGGTTTATGTTTTACCCGTTTTTTGCATTGTTTGTCTTATAAAATACTTTATTAACTTCATGGATTTTTGAATCACACATGAATTTTATAAAAGAGGGCCCTTTTATTTCCGACACTTAATGAAGAAGACGTCTCAACTTCATAATGGTGTAAACATACGACAAAAGAAATAGGAACACACATGTTTCTTGAAATAACTTTGATAAAGTTTTCATTTGAACTTTGTCAAGTTTAAATATCATCTTACATGTGTTCAAATAACTTCTATAACTTTTCTCGTAACTGTTTTCTTTTACAACAAATTTCAAAAGAGAAAATAAAACTCAAGGTTTTCCTTTACAACCTGTTTTTATACATTGCCTTTAACCTAATTTTTGAAATCTACAAGGTTTTTCGAATGGCTTTGTGTTATTTGGCTCGTAACTTTGCTCTGAACTTGACTCATTCGATGAGTAGACTTTGAGGCTTTGATTTGTACTTTCGACTATCTTCTTAGTCTTATTTGCCTTCTTTATACGTATGTCGTATATTATATAGTCCCCCAAGTGTTTGAGCTTTGAAGTATGAAATCTCGAGCATTTGTTTACTCCTCTTATTTGGTCCTTTTCCTGAAAAGGAAAAAACATACGGGACTCAGAGGTGCGATTATAGATGAATACTGCTAAACCCATTTGAATTTCTATCAGAATAAATTGTAACCCTAGACCGGGAATTTATATTTTTCCGTGTGTCTTGCAGGTCGTGACTCATCATTTAGTACGGGTTAGCTTTTTGCCTATCATCTAAAATCGTTAGTAAAATTTTAATAATTCAAAAAATAAAATTCGAAAATGAGGGTACCTGCCCGTGGATACTTCTTTTCCTTAGAAACAATATCTCTTCAGATGAACAGCATTCCAATGTGAAGGTAAAATCTTACCTCCATTATTTCCAGCTCGTATGCTCCCTTTCCTGCGATACCGTGAATCTTATAAGGTCCTTCCCAAGTTGGACTTAACTTTCCCGCGTTAGCTGCTCTCGTGGATTAAAAAAACCTTTTTGAGTACGAAGTCCCCAATCTTGAAGTATCTTAGGCGAGCTTTCCGATTATAATATCGTTCCATAACCTGTTTTTGTGCTGCCATTCTTATTAACGCAGCTTCCCTCCTTTCCTCAAGTAAATCAAAGTTTATTCGCATTTCTTCTTCATTGGATTCCTTAGTTGCTTGTGCATATCTCGTGCTCGGCTCCCCTATCTCGACTGGGATCAAAGCTTCAGCTCCGTATACCAATGAAAATGGTGTTTCCCCCGTACTTATTTTTGCTGTCGTGCAATAAGCCCATAAAACACCAGGTAACACCTCTGGCCAATTGCCTTTGGATTCCTCCAATCGTTTCTTCATATTGTTGATAATGACTTTATTCGTCGATTCAGCTTGTCCATTACCCACCGGATGATAAGGTGTTGAGGTAATCCTTTTGATTTTCCAACTTTGAAAAAACTCCGTGATTTGCGCGCCTATAAATTGTGGGCCGTTGTCACATACGATTTCCTTTGGTACGCCGAATCGGCATATGATATTTCGCCAAATGAAATCTCTGATCTCTTTTTCTCGTACCTGTTTAAAAGCACCTGCTTCTACCCACTTAGTAAAGTAATCAGTGAGTACTAGCAAAAATCTTACCTTGCCTTTTGTTGTGGTAGTGGACCACGATATCCATCCCCCACCTCATAAAAGGCCACGGTGCAATGACCGGATGTAACACTTCCGCGGGTCTATGCATATTGTTACTGTATCTTTGGCATTTGTCACATTTAGCTACAAAGTTTTCTGCTTCTTCTTCCATTTTGGGCCAATAATAGCCTGCTCTAATCATGGTTTTCACTAAAGATCTTCCTCCCGCATGATTTCCACAATGTCCCTCGTGTATTTCTCTCATCACATAATCTGTTTGAGAAGGTCCGAGGCATCTTGCTAAAGGACCACCGAACATTTTACGATAAAGATTGCCTTGCTTTAAACAGTAGCGAGCAGCTTTTTTGCGAAGTGCGTGAGCTTTTTTCTTGTCTTCAGGGACAGTTCCGTACTGCAAAAAAGCGACAATCTCGTTCCTCCAATCCCAAGTTAAATTACTGAAATTTACCTTATTTTTTTCTTGATCAAGTACTGAATGGTATAGATGTATTACAGAAGCATTTTCATCATTTGTTACTTCTGCCGCAGATGCAAGATTAGCTAAGGCGTCTGCCTCAACATTCTCCTCTCGTGGTATCTGCACAACTTTCTAGGTTTGGAATTGTCTCACCAGATCTCGTGCCTTCTCCAGATATTGCTGCATTCTTGCCTCCCTGGCTGTATGAGTCCCCAGCATCTAGTTAACTACAAGCTGCGAATCGCTTTTGATTACGACCTGCTCTATGCCAAGCTCGCGTGCCAGTTCTAAACCTGCAATCACGGCTTCTTACTCTGCTTCATTGTTAGTCACGGGATGACATGTTATAGCTTGTCGTATGGTTTCACCCGTAGGTGGTACTAAGACAATTCCCAGACCTGCTCCTTTCACGTTTGATGAGCCATCAGTAAATAAGGTCCAGGTTTCTAGATTAGATCCATTGAATACTTGTAGTTCTTTTTGTGCTTCTGGTCGCATCCCTTGGCTAAAATCGGCCAAAAAATCTGCTAACACCTGTGACTTTATTGCAGTTCTAGGTTGATATATGATGTCATATTCACTTAATTCTATGGCCCACTTGGCTAACCTACCTGATAACTCATGTTTATGTAGTATATTACGTAGGGGATATGCAGTTACTACAGAGATCGGATGACACTGAAAATAGGGCCTTAACTTCCTAGATGCCATGATTAATGCAAGGGTAAGCTTTTCTAGTTGAGGATACCGTGTCTCAGCATCTAGTATAATTTGCTAACATAGTAAATAGGAGATTGTTTACCTTGGTCTTCACGAACCAAAACAGCACTCACCGCTACTTCTGAAACAGCAAGGTAGATAAGCAACCTTTCCCCCTCTTTTGGTTTTGCGAGCAACGGTGGATTTGACAAGTATGCTTTCAAGCTTTTGAGTGCTTGCTGACATTCTTCAGACCATTCGAACCGATCTTGCTTTTTAAGAGCTGAAAAGAACTTAAAGCATTTTTCTGATGACTTGGAAATAAATCTTCCCAAGGCTGCTATTCTTCCCGTCAGTCTCTGTACCTCTTTCTTACTTGTAAGCATATCAGGAATTTCTTCAATAGCTTTAATCTGTGCGGGATTTACTTCAATGTCACGGTTAGAAACAAGAAAACCTAAAAACTTACCTGATGAAACGCCAAATGCACATTTCTCGGGATTCAGCTTCATATTGAATTTACGGAGAATCTAAAATATATCAGACAGGTGGTGTATATGATTCCTTGATTGTTGGGATTTAACCAACATATCATCTATATAGACTTCCATGGCTTTCCCTAAATGTTCTTGGAACAGTTTGGTCACCAACCTTTGGTATGTGGCACTAGCGTTCTTGAGGCCAAATGGCATTACTTTATAACAGTAGGTCCCCCTGTCTATTATAAATGAAGTTTTTTCCTCGTCTAGAGGATCCATTTTGATTTGATTATACCCTGAATATGCATCTAAAAAACTTAACAATTCATGCCCTGCAGTAGCATCAATTAGTTGAACTATATGTGGTAATGGAAAAGAATCTTTTGGACAAGCTTTGTTGAGGTCAATGTAATCTACACAAACTCGCCATTTACCATTATTTTTTGGTACTACTACAGTATTAGCTAACCAATTAGGGTACTTTACCTCGCGAATAGACCCAATTTTTAAAAGTTTCTGCATCTCATCATGAATCACCTAATTTTTGAACGCTCCCTGCTTTCTTTTCTTTTGTTTGATAGGTGTATATGATGGATCTTCATTTAACTTGTGAGTCGCTACTTCCGGAGGTATTCCTGTCATGTCAGAGTGGGACCAGGCAAAACAATCTACATTAGATTTCAAAAATTAAGTTATCTTACCTTTCATTTCGTGGCTCAAGTTAGCCCCAATATAAACTTTCCTTTCAGGCTTTTGTGTGAATAGTTCTACAGCCTCCAACTCCTCAATCGTTGTTTTGATGTTTCCATTTTCTTCCGGTTCTCGGATGCAGTCGGGCCTTGAATCCACATCTGTTCGCCCATATTCAGTTGAGGCTTGCGCCGTAGTATCCTCAACTGGATTCTGTAATTGCTATTTTTCTGAATCTGCTACGGAATTGATGATCCCAGGCGTCTGTTGATCACCACGGATTTGACGGATTCCCCATGGTGATAGGAATTTAATGACTTGATGTAAGGTAGATGGCACAGCATCCATTTCGTGAATCCATGGTCTCCCGAGAATCTCGTTATAAGCCATATCCATCTCCACCACCTGAAATTTCGTATCTTTGACAACTCCCTCTGCAAATGTTGTAAGTACTACCTCCCTTTTTGTCACGACGCTTGAATTTTCGAAGCCAGATAACGTATGTGCCTTAGGTACTAGCTTATCTTCGGCTTGCATCTCGTTTAATAATCTTAGCAAAATGATGTTCACGGAACTACCTGGATCAATCAAAACTCGTTTCACATTAGTATCATGTACAAGTAGAGATATTACTAGTGCATCGTTGTGTGGAGTTAACACGCCGTCCGCATCTGCATCATCAAATGTAATACTCTCCTCCTCCAAAATATGTCGGACCCGCTTCCCGTGTGTAACTAAAACTTTTGAAACTTTCTTGGCTGTCGTGTACGTCACGTCATTAATTTCTTCTCCCCCGCTTATAACGTTAACGGTCCTTTTTGGTGAAGGAGGTTTAAGAGGTTCCTGCCTGTTTTTCATATATGCTTGTTTACCTTTTTCGCTAAACAACTCAGTAAGATATCCCTGCTTTAATAAATGGTCTACTTCTTCTTGTAGCAATCTACAATCTGCCATTTTATGATCATGATAGTTGTGAAACTCACACTAGTGATCAGGATTGCGCCTATTCGGATTTGATCTCATTTCTTTTGGCCACCGCACCTTATCACCCATGCTTCTTAATACTTCTACCGATTCAGTTGTGCTTACATTGAAACTGTAACGGCCGATTTTCGCCCTAGAGCTTCTATCATCATCACGCGTCTCTCGTGCGTTTTGTTCTTTCCTAAACCTTGATGATGAACCTGACCCTCTGTCTCTCGACCTATGATCATTGTCACACCTCCTTTTTCACTTACTACACCCCCGGAGAGGGTATAATAAAAGGAGTTTTTCCAATTAAAGGACAATCGAAACGGGATTCGTTTATTAAGAAGTTCAGAGTCGCCACTTGGGAGATTTATGGTGTCCCAAGTCACCGGTTTGAATCCCGAATCGAGGAAAAGGTTTGACTCTGTTTAACAATCGCGAACCAGAAATCCGGGTAAGGAATTCTGTTAACCCGGGAGAAGGTGTTAGGCATTCCCGAGTTCCGTGGTTCTAGCACGGTCGCTCAACTGTCATATTCGGCTTAATTATCTGATTTTAGTACATGTTCAAACCTATGTGCATTTTTAGAATTATTTAACCGCTTTTAATTAAAAAAATTTAAGAGAGTGAACGTCGTTTAAAAACGTATCTTTGGATCACGTCACATGAAATGCACCCGGATCCTCGACACATTTTTATTCAACGTTTTGGGATTTGGATTTGGGTCGCATGAAATGCACACCCGAATTTAGGAAGGTAAGATTATTAAAGAGCATGCCTAAAGCGACTAACGTGTTATTAACTTTGCGGGAGGCCATGAAAATTTGCTAAATGGCACGTCCCGAATCCTAAGTATTTTGATATAAGCATTTAATGAGGGCCCCGCGATTTATATGTTTTGTGTGGCGAGGCTCGTTTCATTTTTATTTAAAGGCCATCCTAGAGCAAGCTATAATTTTCTATCTAATTTTGTCTCTAAAGAATCCTAATTAATCAATTTTATCAGTTGCTATTATTAGAGAACCTTTCGCGGGATTCGAGCTTCAAACTCAGGTCCACACTCGAACAAGAGGAAAGCCTCCTAATTCAAATATGCTACCTAGCTCGAAAGGCCCAAAACCCGTATTACAAGAATTAATCTCGCAAACTTAACACAAATTCAAACTTTCAGTATTTTTTGGGTTTCAAAATTAGTCCAGGAAGAAGGAAAATACTGCTATTTCTATTAGAATTTGCCCAGCTTTGGGCTTCTGATTTTGACATTGGGCCCAGCATGAAGAGGTTGAAGTTGTAGTATAACCTAGATTGCCTAGGCCTCAGATTAATTGAATCAAAAGGGAAATGTGCCTGGCGCCCAGTTTTGGACAGTTTTTACACAGTTGGGCCATGTTAAATTACTTTTCCATGGCCCAGACAGTCCAGGCCTTTACTAGGCCCAACGGAATCCATTGAGCTATCAAACTATAAACTATCGTCATGATTCAAATTGCTGTACATGAAACAATGGACTAGGAATTGAGATACAATTTCACATATCAACTAGGATTAAAACAATTATTCACGTGAAGTCGTTAAGCTATGAATTAACACAAACAATTATAGGGAGCCATGATTAACTAAAGTGATTATCAACCATATGATGAAATCAGTTCAGCTAATCGAATTTAATCCTGTTAATACTCATGATACTACTGTTAATACCCATGAAACTAACCTTAACATGCTAAATCTGAAAGCTAACAGCAATTTAATTATCCCAAGCTTCACTTCTAACATGTGCATAATGAGCAATTAACATTGATTATGCCCTAACTAACATCACAGTTATACAAGTCTGGACAAAATCCATACAGTCCAATTAGGTACAAATAATAGAATGTTCAGCTCATGTAAATTTCAACTACTATTACTGCACAACCTAAAACTCAAACTAACATATCTACCAGTAGACTAATATGAGAAGAACGTGAATAATATGTCATTTCTTCAGCGGTTCAGTTAAAATTGTTGATTCAAAACTCTTCACACATCTTTTGAAATTGGAAAATACCTGGAAGTTAAAACATAATAAGAAGAAGATGAAGTCAGCAGCAGCAAATGACAATCAGCAGCAACACAGCTTAGCCAAAACGAGTGCCAAAATCCGAAAGAAGGCAATCTCACTCAAACAATACCCACAACAAACCAGTTTCTTAAGAAATAAAACCCAAAACAGTGCTCCACCAATTTAACCAAAGCGATTTCAATCCAATGCAAACCCAACACCTCTAAATCAAACCTTAGAGCTAATATTCAATCCATTGTTAACCTTAAGTGAACAAAAATTGCTTCAGATGTAAAGAAAGCTTCAGGACCAAGCAAAGGCAATGGAACAGTATTTCTTTAGAGATTTGGCCGCCAGGAGTTTTCAGGAGTTTTTTAGTGCTTAGAATCTGCCTTCAGCCCTAAGTAACAATGCCTTTATAGGCAAGTTACTAGGGCCACTTCAGACCTTAGGTTTTTAACCTTTAGTCCTTTTTAATTTCTATTTTTAACCAATTAGTCCCTTAATTCATGACTTGTTACCTAAGGAATGTTACCAAGAATTAAAAATTGCTATTCAAGCCCCGGCCTAGAAGCTTCTAGGGGCTTCTCAATTCAGTACCAAAAAATTTCCTTAAACAAATTACCCAGAATGCCCCTTTATTACCCTGTTTTTACCCCTACATGTCCAAACAAACCCCTTCAACTTGGTCACTACTGACCATGGCTAGTTTCAAGGGCTTTGGATTATTCAGCAACAACCAAACGACATTCAAACAAAACCCCAAAATTGGAATGCAAATCCAACACTCTAATTTTAAAGCTTGTATTAACTACTAGAAATAAGAATTAAAAGCTACTATTATCACTTATCAGTCAAACAGAAAAAGAAAACAAACAAAACTAAAAGAAAACAGAATCATGTAGTATGAACAAAGGTAAAACCTAACAGTCAAAATGAGAAGAACAAATTAAAGAGGAGAACTGGGTTTAATTTCAAACGGAAGAACAATTCAAATATATATAAAAAAAATGAAATAAACAAAACAAGAATAAGAAAACTTACTGATTAAGACTCGAACACGGTTGACCTTTCAATTTCAACCGTGGGATAATATCAATCAACTGTTCTTAGTCAGGAATAGTCAAATAACCTTATTCCACGGTGAAATTGAGCCTAAAACTCGTGAAGAAATTGGAGAAGAACGATGCCCGCTCAGGTTCCGAATTTAGATTCAATATTTGAGAAGTTTAAGGAACATTTGAAGTAACAGGGGTGTGGATTTGTGATGTGGGGGTGGAGGTGAACCTACGGTGTAAGTTTGGTTGGGATTGGGGGCGGCGCCGCCATGCGCGGCGGAGAGGGCAATAGGGTTTCAAGGATTCGAACAGTTTGGGTAATGTTCGAAAGAAATGGAAGGTAGATATGGAAAGGGGAGGAGGAGGAGCATCTGTGGCGTGATTTTGGGGTTCATCAGAGTGGTTTGCATCCTCGCCGCCGGCGAGGTTGACGGAGGGTATTAGGGCGACTAATCTCTAGGGTTTGGGATGGGTGAGGTCGATGAGAGATGAAGGGGTGGGGGTTGCCCTTCAGACACTCTTATATCACGAGGACCCTACTTCGTAGCTGTTAGATCTGAAAACCTCGACGGCCAAGATTTGCTTAATTGAAACGGCGTCGTTTTGGTTCCTGGGGAGACTGGATCGGGTTTTGCGAACGGGTTCGGGCTATGACAAACGGATTTGAGGGACAAAATCGTTGGGCCTAGAGATTTGAATTTAGAGAACAGCCCAAAACCCACTCTTTTCTTTTCTATTTCAAGATAATTCAATTCAAAATTCCCTTTTCCCTCTCTTTTTTTTTTTTTACAAAAATTAATTAAAATCATAATTAACTTCTAGAACTTAATTAAAAAAAACTAATTAAACCTATCATGATAATTAACACAATTAATTGAAAACAAATAAACAGAAAACCTACTCAAAATCAAAGCTAGAATTAACAGTGCAATTTAAACTATTTTTGTATGATTTTCCTTTTTATAAAGCCACTAAATTGAATAATTCTTAAAATGCAAAAATTAACTCCTAAATGCACATGCAACACATTTTTTGTATTTTTTACTAATTAAAATGCACAAACAAAAATGCAGACAATTAACAGAAAATGTCACAAAAAATCCACAAAATTGCAAACACTGAAAAAAGTTATTCTGTTTTGAATTTCTGGGAGTAATTCATATAGGGAAAAAATCACGTGCTCACAATCATACCTTGAATTATCCTGTTTCGATTGTGAATCTCGTCCCGCTGGTCCCATATAAGGTTCGTACCTGTTTTTACCGGACCTTTTTTCAGTTTCAGCATGCCTTGAACTTACCCTCTCTTCTTTTTGAAACTGGGTAATAGTATTTTCTTCAATTCGCATCTTTGTGTTGTATCTGTGGTAAACGTCATTCCAGGTTGTTGCTGGAAATTCTCGCAGGCTTTCCTTGAGTCGTCTCGTAGCCTCCGAACTCTTCTCATTTAGATTGCTGGTAAATGCCATTGCTGCCCAGTTATCAGGTACGCATGGCAACGTCATCCGTTTACGCTGAAACCTGTCTACGAATTCTCTGAGCAGCTCCGAATCTCCTTGCTTTATTTTGAAAATATCCTCCATTCTCTTTTCGACTTTTGAGCTCCCGAGTGTACTTTAATAAATGAATCTGCAAGTTCAGCAAAGGAATTTATAGAATTTTCGGGCAAAAGTGAGTACCAGGTTAATGCTCCCTTAGTAAGTTTTTCACCAAATTTTTTGACCAGCACTGATTCAATTTCTTGTTTAGTTAAACCCTTTACGCCAGTAGTGAATGCAGTCACGTGGTCTCGTGGATCAGTTGCGCCATCGTATTTTGGTATGTCGGGCATCTTGAATTTCTTCGGAATCGGTAGAGGAGCAGCACTGGGTTTCCAAGGTTGTTGCGAATATTGATCCATATCTATTCCCTTGATTACAGGCGGTACTCCAGGTATTTGCTCTATGCGATTGCTCTGCTCCTTAAGCTGTTTCTGCAAGGTTAATACTAAATTTTATAAATCAGAATTAACTAGGTTACCTAGTTCGCCATCGCGAGATTCGCTGGGAATTTCACCACTGCCTGAATTAACGAGCCCAGAACATGGGTTTTCCAAGGTATTATTATTCGGAGTTGGTGTTGGTGGTGCGACCGGCAATTGGCTAGCAAAAGCCTCAAGAGCTTTGCTGACTTGTTGGGCGATTAACTTTTGCAAAGCTTCATTGATTGCCTCATCGTTATCCAATTGATTATTTGCATTTGATTGAGATCCATCAGGAGTTCCTTCTCGAGATTGTCGAGGAGAACTTTGTGGAGAAGGGGCAGGGGTTCCATCATTTTGCAAATTCTCCTGGAGTTGACGGTCTCGTTGGTTGTTGTTGTCGTTGACATTTGACATGATTGATTGAATAAAAAAATTGATGTAGGAAGGATTAGATTATCAGATTCCCGGTAACGGAACCAATTTGTTTAACCAAAATTTGGGATTTCGGTCAAAGCTTTGTTTTAGAAGAATTCGGGTTACTGATAATCAAATATATAATGAATAAAAGGAATTGACTTTGATAAGCAGAAGAAAGCAAAATAAATCTGTATATTGCAATAGTATTTTTCGTGTCCTTACAAATGTTCAATTTTCTCCCTTTTATAGCTACCTCGAAGTAATAGAGTCTTTATGACAATTAATGGCATTATGTAACGTTATAATTGTTAATCATAACTGATTTTCTACAAATTCCATAACGCTTTCCGTAATTAATGCCTATTAATTACCAATAATACGTATATGTACAACTTTTACTATAAAAGTTCATTCTTCTGATATAACTGCTGAATATCAATAGGTACGAGCTTTTATTCTTCCTCTGCCCGTGCCTGTTGAAGCTCGTGCCTTTTTTCTTTGCCAATCAGTCGCTCTTCTACTAGTCCACGTGTCATGATATATCACCTCATATTTAGTTCCATACACGAACTCAATTTTTCCCAATACACATATGTGAAAGTGCAGCATTTGTTCTGTATGTTTTAAATGAATATTCCTTAAACAAAAAAAAAAAAGAAATTCCTTAAAACTAAAGCCATATTCCGCGTTCAGTTGTCAAATGGACCGACCCTTTTGGGGAAGAGCGACTTCTAACAACGTTGGTACCCTTTTAAGGTAATTTGTTTTGTTAAGTTTTAGAAGACTCCTTTTGTTTAAACAGGTGACGCTAATATTATGTAATAATTCACCGTTTTTAACTATGATTGTAAAGCATTTTATGGTTAAATTTCACAAATGGTCATATAATTATTCCTTTTTTCACCAAAGTCATATAATTTTGTTTTTTCTCACATAAAAATCATACAACTTTCACTAACTCACAAAAATCGTGGTGACCAAAAAAGATAAATTTCTTGTAGTATTTTCTTATTCCGCATTTTTTTTTCATATTCAGTCTAATAAATAGTAACCCAACTAAAATAAGAGAAATTTTTTTTTTTAGCCGCTCCCAAAAATAATAGCCGATTTCTATTCAAATTGATAGCATTTTTGTTTCAAGTTCTCTCTAATTATACATTTTCTTTGTTATTGTGAGAATCTCATGCATTATATATATATTATATATAATATAATATATAATATAATATATATATAGCGAATGCAATTAGTTTCGGCCGACTAGTCAAGTTTATATTTTTCTCTTAAAATAGGAATACCCAACTCAATCGATCCAATACCCATATATATAAATTAAATTAAATTAATATTAATAGTGAATCCTTCCTCCCAAAAAATTTAGTTCGGAATGCATGAGATTTTCACAACAACAAAGAAAAGGTATAATTAGAGAGCACTTGAAACAAAATGCTATTAATTTGAATAAAAATTTTGAAAAGGAAAATAAAAGATAGAAGTATCGTGTTTTGAAGGATTCACTTTTACTATTATTTTAATATATACATATACATATATATATATATATATATATATATATATATATATATATATATATATATATATATATATATTAATATAATATATAGCGTCGGTGGGTCGGGCTGGATCATTCTTATTTTAATTGAATTATTATTTATTAGACTGAAAATAAAATCTAAAATCACGAAATAAGAAAATACTACTGAAAATTGTATTTTTCGATCATTATGATTTTTATGTTAATCAGTAAAAAATTTATGATTTTTGGGTGAGAAAATAAAGCTATATGACTTTGGTGAAAAAAAATCATTGTTACATGATCCTTTATAAAATTTACCAAAGATATTTGTGAAAAGTCCAAAGTGGACAACTAAAAGTTAACGGAGGGAGTATTAAATATAGGTCGTTTTGTGCTTGCTAAAATTATTAACTTTTGGCTTAAAGTTATGAGAAATCAAATTTGAATTCACAAGAAACTTAAATGTCTTGACTCTTGTACTCTAAAAATTAATTAAACTTAACACTTCTATGTGTTGGTAATAAATTTGAGTAACATAACACTATGATTAATTAAACATAACACATACTCCCTTCGGTTCAAAATAAGTGATTTTTTGGCCTTTTTTGTGGTCCAAAATAAGTGATTTTTTTCAGATTTCAAGAATGAATTAATTATGTTTTTCCTACATTGCCCTTGCAGTAAATAGTGTTGGAATATGTGTTATAAGTGTTTATGTGAAGGATAGTAAACATTAATATGGGCAATTTCATTGCAATTTATATTAAAAGGTGAATTTCTTTATATGTATGAAAACATCTAAAAAATATCACTTATTTTAACCGGAGGGAGTAACACTTTTATCTGAAGGAGTGATTTGTGTAAACAATTCCAAAAAAGCAAGTACAATGGCCTGCTTTTTTGAGTAATTGTACTTCATTATTAATGGTAAGAGCGATTTTGAAAAATCAAACCAAAACGTCAAATTAAAGTTGTCAATTATTAGGGACCAGTGGTTGAATTTATTTGTGGAAAACCATAATTTTAGTAAATAGAAATGGTAATGCTAACTAGAATTGACGACTACTTTGAGCATGCTGAAAATAACTCTCTAGGTATTTCCTTCTTCAGATTATTGTTTACTAAGAAGGTGTTTGGACATAAAAAGTACTATAATTTTGAAAAAAATGGTATTTGGAGTTAAGTTGAGGTCTTTGAATTTGAAATTATGTTTTGATATGCATTTTACTCGAAAAAATATTGAAGTTTTGTGAGTGCGGGAAAAGTTTTGGTTTTTGAAAAACTCATTTTCGAAAAATTTGCAAACTTTCATGGACAAATACATTTTTGAAAAAAAAAATTTTGAAAAAAAATTTATGGACAAACGGGGCCTAAGAGTAGCATGCGTTGCACTCGGTCAAAGTCAATGCTTTTATTTAAGAAATTAAATCAAGTCCACCAGAAAATTATGAAGTATGGGTAGGTGAACTGCTTGCTTGTTTATTTTACCAAGTGTGTTTTATTTTATCTTCTAAAACCATCTTTCTTATAAACTATTAATTGCAGTTTGTATTTAATATAATATTGCCCTTCAATTTGAAGCTTGATAATTGAGGGTTTAAAAATAATAGCAAAAATCAAGATGGTTTAAAGCTTAATTTGTAATCTTGTTGGTGATCAAGCTCCACAATTTAAATCGTAGTGTCACAAGTTGAATTTGGTGGTCTTTTTAGCTCTCTTCCTCCTCTAATATTTTTTTCTTCAAAAAGGTAAACCTTATCTCAAATGATAGCGTTTGCACTAAAATATCTAATATTATTTGCAATGACTCATATTAATTAGTAAATACTAGTCGTACCCGCGCGATGTGCGGTAAATATTAAAAAAAATTAATTAAATTAAATTATGATCAGGCTTGTTTGATCCTATTAGACTGTATTGCTTTAATAAATTTAAATTGTCATCTTATTTGTCAATACGATATACCCAATAAACTCAGTTAAATTAAAGATACTTACGTAGTCAGTGAATAACTTTTTTGTTCTATATTTTTCTTTATTACATTATCCGTTGTTTAGTATGATTACGTTCTTAATAGACATTTTTATTAGTATATTACTTTGTTTACTATTTTTGTCTGCTCACTTTCTTTTTTTAATATAAGAGAAGATATATAATTTATTACTGTTGAAATATTTTTTATTTTGAATTTTATTTTGTTGTTCTTAATAATATTATCTAAATTTTAATGAATAAAATCTCGATTAAACTAAAGGGATTTATACAGGCAGCAAATAACTTTTTTATTTGGTATTTGTTTTTATTATATCATCCAATATTTAGTATTATTACATTGTTAATAGAAATTTTTATTAGCATATTACTTTATTTAATATTTTTCTCTGCTACTTTGTTTTTGTAATATAATTTTATTACTCTTGAAATATTTTTTATTTTAAAGTTTGTTCTATTGTTCTCAATAATATTGTCTGAATTTTAATGAACAAATTCTCGATTAAATTAAAGGGACTTATGTAGTCACCGAATAACTTTTTGAAAAAAATATATTTATCTTTATTATATCACCCATGTTTGAAAAGTTATTTTAGGTAGTTAATTTCGTTGTATATTTTTTATCATTTTTTTTGTAAATAATTTTTGAATCTCCAAATTTGTTGGAGCTTTATTCTAAAATTTGTCACTTTGTTAAGTTTTTGATGTTACATTTGGAATTATCACAATACTTTGCTTCTCCTATTCTATATAAATAGAATAGATATTGTCTGAATTTTAATGAAAGAAATCTCTATTAAATTAAAAGGACTTATATAGTCATCAAATAACTTTTTTGCTATGTATTTCTGTTTATTATATTGTCCAATATTTATAATAGAAAATATATATTTTATTACTCTTGAAAATATTTTTTTATTTCAAATTTTATTATATTTTTCTCAATAATATTGTTTGAATTTTAATGAGTAAATACACTTTTTTCGTTTTTTTATTATAGTTAATTATTATTTTTTTAAATAATTTTAAAACTCCAACTTGAAACTACTCCCACCCAATTTGAATTGGTAGTTATTTTTATATATATTTATATTTTTTGTTTTTTTATTATAACTAATTATAAGATATTTATATTTATTAATTCAAATAAAGTGTGTGTGTGTGTGTGTGTATATATATATATATATATATATATATATATATATATATATATATAGATGGTAGTTTCTTATTTTTTATTATTTTCGTTTTTATAGATATTTAAATTCAAAAATAATAACTTATTATTAACTAAATAACTAATTATGCCATGTGGCTTTTTTTTAGGCTGTCACTTAGCTTAAAGAGGGGGCTTTGTCCGCTCCTTTTAATAATATATAGATTATACTTATGACAGGAACGACGTGACCTAAAAAGAAATAAGATTGCGGCCGTTCTTGTTGCTATGATATCTCATTATTTAAAAAGAAAAATAGAAAGAACTCTTGGTTAGAACTAAGTGCAGGCTATTTTCTGAACTCATTTGCACATCTTAGTCACATTTTCGTGACTTTATAAGTTTATAATGAAGGGTCAAAGACTATGTTTTCTGTTATGTTTATGGTCTGCATGTAGTTTTTATGTAACTAGTAGTAGCAACTCTAACAATCACCCCTGTAATTTTCGTACTTATCAATGAAATCTTCCGTTTGAGTGGAAAAAAAGAATGACTCTAGACAAAAGACTAAGATTACTCGTTTTACCGCGAAATACTATAAGTGGGTCAGGGGCGGAGCTAGCTCTTCGCATACGGGTATGGCTGAACTCAGTAATTTTTGTCTAAACTTTGTATTTGTCTTAAAATATTATTGAATTATGTACAAATTATTAATTTTGAACCCAGTAACTTAACAGAATTAGAATACTGAACCCATAAATTTTAAATCCTGGCTCCGCCTCCGAGTAAAAACCCGAGAAGTGAAGTGTTAACCTCTGTGAAGTGGATCATAAGGGACATGAAGAGGTAATCATTGATTATAGTAGTTAAAAATATTTATTTGCACTTAATAATTATATCAACTGGTGAATACATGTTATTACATACAATTTCATAATTTACCATTACTAATTAATAAGTATATTTTTTTTATCTCAATTTATATTGTATCATAATAAATTAATTTACGTTTATACAAACACACAGTATAGATAAGGATGTTATAGATAGTGGTCGGTGTTTCAATGGAAAAATGTCCCTTTTCTTTCTTACCGCATTGATGTAAACTTCCTAACAAGAATAAAAGAAAAATTAAATGAGAAAAGGAAAAGAAAAAAAAGGTAATAGTGACGAAAGAAACTGATATCATATATTCATATGGACCAATAGAGAACTGGTAGACCATTTATGTGCTTAGTCATCTTCTACTTGTCTTTTTATGTCATACTGTTAAAAGGTCTTTTGTACTACAACTTCTATTATTCAATCTTTTTCTTCTTTTTGCTGGTGTACATGTAACCTGTAACCAGTGGCAGGTACACATTTTTTTTTTTTTAATTTTCTGACCTAAATTCAATAATATTATCTCGTTTTCCACGACTCTGAATATATCTTTGTCTCTTCCTTTCTCTCTTTCCTTGTACCATCTTCAACCATTCTCTTCATTTTCTTCTTCTCTTCCTTTTCCTCCTCCCTTTTTTTTTTTTTGATAATACAAATAAAGGTGTGTTTTTGAAGCCGAGAATCAAAATTCTTTTGGACCAATATAGATATTCAGAACAAGATTCAGTTGACCAGGAAAAAGGTGCAGTTTTTATTTTTTAAAGTCTCCCTTTGTTTTCCTTTTATTCATTTATCCTGCTAGAATCTTGTGTTATCTAATGTTTGATTTATCTTTCTCTGTTTCTCTGTGTCTATTTCATATCTGTTTGGTTTTGAGCAGTTGTGCTAGTAATTGTTACAGTACTTTCTTTTTGTTTTCTTCTTGGTTAGATTATCTTGTTGATAATTGTTTAAAACAGTGGAAAATCAATTGGATTATGGTCTTGTTGCTTTTGAGGTTTGAGTTCAACTTTTTTTTTTTTTCACAAAAAAAGGTTTGTTTCTTGTTTTTAATTAATGTTTGGTGTCTAAAAGGGTATCAGCTAGGCTGTATACTTTTTTTTAATGTAAATTGAGTTATTGTTTTTATATTTTTTGCTTTTTAGTGATTTTTTTTTTTTTCCAGAAATTAGTAGTTTTTAGGTCAACTTTGATGGCTGCCACGATTTGCAAGTATAATAGTTTCTGAAGGATCATTAGTTTTTGGCCCTTAGTTTATAGGTGGGGTCACGTCAATAAAGAATTAAATAAATCCTTTACCTAAAAATGATATGTGAAAGAAAAGGTAAAAAGTTTCAAAGATGGTTTATTCAGATTCTTCTTGTCTCTTTATCTTGAGCTGGAGATTGATAAGAGAACTTTAAGGATATTCTGTGACTTCTTCAGAAAAGGTGTCTTTTGTTATTGTTAAGCTAGCTTGATTAGTTATATCCTTATTAGAGATTACGTTGTCCAGTTTTCAACTACAAAGATGGTTGATTTTCTTGCTTTGACTCATAAGTCCTCTCCTTCTACTATTACAATTTGAATGTTAAAAGAAGATAAAGAATCAAAAGGTGAACTTCTTGACTACTTTTAGCTCGTTGTATTGTTATCCGGATATGTCACTGTAGGGGTAGACGCCAACCATCTCTTCTTTCTATGAACACTTGTACTATTACTGGTTTTTTATAAGTATATGTTGTTTCTCCAGAATCAAAAATTCTCCCTTTTGACAACTGCCCTGCCTTAGCTACTTTACAAACACTACCTCTGGACAGTCTCCTTCTTTATATACTATATGGTTACTTTTCTGTCGAGTCAGAGTATAATGTCTCTTAAGTAGTGTGCCCTGCCTTGAGACCTCTCTGGTGGGTTAAAACTTGAAATGATTGGCTGATAAATAATGTTTTTTTATATTGGTCCGATGTCCTTACGATGATTATGTCATTCATAGAGGTTTTATTTTTGTCTTTTTGTGTTATTTGAAACAAGAGTGGGTTGCTCTAGTCTTGGGTTCACCCCAAGAGCAAGATGGGGAGTTCTTGGAGGGAGGGATGCCGAGCGTCTATCGGAAACAGCCTCTCTATCCCACTTGTGGGATTATACTGTGTTGTTGTTGTATGTTATTTGGTCACCAGGTAAAGATACCTTGTAAAATGTTTGTGGACTTCACTGGGGTTTTTTCTCAGATATTACCTAGCAGTAGTGTCAGGTCTCTTATCCTAAGAAATTCATTAGTAATTTGGCCGCTGCTGCATTTGCTTTTCTATTTTGCTGCTACATTTAATTATTCATGTAGAATAGTTTCTAAGTTGGCTTTATAGTGTTCCATTGCGAGAATATTCCCTTATGATTATATTAATGTTGTTTTGCAGTTTTCTCCTGCTTGATTGGATTTGATCGATCTGCCCCTTGAATTGATTCAGAACTATCGTGATCATACTCCATGAGTAACCTCAAGCTTGGGATTGAAGTTGTTAGTGCCCACAATCTCCTGTCTAAAGATGGGAAGGGCTCATCTAGTCCCTTTGTAGAGCTTCACTTTGATGGCCAAAAGTTTCGCACCACAATCAAAGAAAACGATCTGGACCCTTATTGGAATGAAACTTTCTATTTCAACATTTCTGATCCTAATGACTTGTCCAGCCTCGTACTTGAAGCTCTTGTTTACAACAATAACAAAGCAAGCAATTCTAAATCATCTCTTGGGAAGGTTAAGATCAATGGATCGTCCTTTGTTCCATACTCTGATGCTGTTCTTTTGCATTACCCTTTGGAAAGGGCAGGCTTGCTCTCCCGTGCTAGGGGAGAGCTTAGCCTGAAAGTCTTTATAACTGATGATCCATCAGTTAGGGTATCAAACGTGTTCCCTGCAATGGATTCTTCAACACATATCAGTTCCCTTTCAAGCCTAAGTGATGAATCTAGACAACAAATTCCAGAATTCACACCTGAACCCGTTGCTAATGGTAGAAAAGAGGCTAGACGCACATTCCACCACCTGCCAAACTCAAAGCACCAGCAACAGGAGCCGTATTCTTCCTTTTCAGGTTCCCATCAATCAACAAGATTTGGGTCTGATCAGATGAAATCTACCTCTCAGGGGCCGAAAGTAGTGCGGATGTACTCGGGTTCATCTTCACAGCCAGTTGAATATTCACTGAAAGAGACAAGCCCTGTCCTTGGAGGAGGGCGTATAGTTGGGGGCCGAGTTATTCGAGGTGGCAGGCCATCCAGCACATATGACCTTGTTGAGCCTATGCAGTTCTTGTTTGTAAGAGTTGTGAAAGCACGAGATCTGCCTTCTAAAGATATCACGGGAAGTCTTGACCCTTATGTTGAAGTAAGAGTTGGGAACTACAAAGGAGTCACACAGCACTTCGAGAAGAATCAAGATCCAGAATGGAATACAGTTTTTGCTTTTGCTAAAGAAAGAATGCAGTCTTCTGTTCTGGATGTTGTGGTTAAGGATAAGGATATGGTAAAAGATGACTTTGTTGGGATTGTTCGAGTTGATCTGCATGAAGTTCCAACCCGAGTTCCTCCCGATAGTCCATTGGCTCCAGAGTGGTATCGCCTGGAAAACAAGAAAGGCGAGAAAAAGAAGGGGGAACTGATGCTTGCTGTGTGGATTGGTACACAAGCTGACGAAGCATTCCCTGATGCTTTCCATACAGATGTAGCTAGTCCAATAGATATGTCAGTGCCCTCCTCACAAATCCGCGGAAAAGTGTATCATTCTCCTAGGCTGTGGTATGTTCGTGTCAATGTTATTGAAGCACAGGACTTAGTTGTGTCAGAGAAAAATCGTTTTCCTGATGTCTATGTGAAGGCTCATATTGGTAACCAGGTGCTGAAGACAAAACCAATTAGAACTCAAACAATGAATGCTCTGTGGAATGAGGATCTGATGTTCGTTGCTGCTGAACCATTTGATGAACATCTGATTCTGTCAGTTGAGGATCGTGTTGCTTCCAACAAATGTGAGGCCCTGGGAGTGGTCATTATCCCATTAAACACTGTTGAAAGGCGTGCAGATGATCGATTTGTTCGATCAAGATGGTATAACCTCCAAGATCCCGGTTCAGTTGAGATCGAAGAGCCAAAGAGGAAAGACAAGTTTTCCAGTAGGATCAATCTTCGTGTATCACTAGATGGAGGATACCATGTACTTGATGAGTCAACTCATTATAGTAGTGATCTTCGACCGACAGCAAAGCAGCTTTGGAAGCCATCAATTGGTATATTAGAATTAGGTATCCTGAATATTGATGCACTACACCCATCAAAAACAAGAGATGGAAAGGGTACAACAGACACATATTGTGTGGCAAAGTATGGTCACAAGTGGGTGCGGACCAGGACAGTTATTGACAGCTTAAACCCGAAGTTTAATGAGCAATACACTTGGGAAGTCTATGATCCAGCTACTGTTCTCACAGTTGGGGTTTTTGACAATGGACAGCTTGGAGAAAAAGATTCAAATGGCAAAAGAGACATGAAAATTGGGAAGGTTCGTATTCGGATGTCAACACTTGAAACTGGTCGAGTATACACGCACTCTTATCCATTGCTTGTCCTTCACCCGTCAGGTGTGAAGAAGATGGGAGAATTGCATCTTGCTATACGATTTTCATGTGCATCGATGGTCAACATGATGTTTCTGTACTCTAGACCCCTTTTACCAAAAATGCATTATGTGAAACCATTGTCTGTAGCACAGCAAGATCTGCTGCGATATCAAGCTGTAAATATTGTGGCTGCACGGCTAAGCCGTGCAGAACCTCCTCTCAGGAAAGAAGTTGTTGAATACATGAGTGATGCAGATGCACACCTCTGGAGCATGAGGCGCAGCAAAGCAAACTTTTTCAGGCTGATGTCCGTCTTTAATGGATTATTCTCTGTTGGGAAATGGTTCGGAGATGTATGCATGTGGAAGAATCCTATCACGACATCATTAGTACATGTTCTCTTCCTTATGCTTGTCTGTTTCCCAGAATTAATTCTCCCAACAATTTTTCTGTACATGTGCCTAATAGGGCTTTGGAACTATCAGTACCGGCCGAGGTACCCTCCTCACATGGACACAAGAATTTCACATGCTGTTTCAACTCACCCTGATGAGCTTGATGAGGAATTTGACACATTCCCTACGTCACGGAGTTCAGAACTTGTTAGGATGAGGTATGATCGTCTGAGAAGTTTGGCTGGTCGAATTCAAACAGTAGTAGGAGATGTGGCCACGCAAGGGGAGCGAATCCAGGCACTGCTGAGTTGGCGAGACCCACGTGCCACCATACTATTCATTATATTCTGCCTGCTTGCTGCCATTGTGTTGTATGCTACACCTTTTCAAGTGTTTGGTGTCCTGTCTGGCTTTTACGCGATGAGGCATCCCAGGTTCCGTCACAAATTGCCATCAGCACCCCTAAATTTCTTTCGCCGACTTCCAGCTAAGACTGATAGTATGCTATAGGTTGCTGGTGTTATGTCGAAAGTTTTCTGTGATATTTTCTGAAATCTGATTGTAGTCATTGTCCTCAAGGAAAATTTTGCCTTCCAGCCATGGAGTTGAACAGAGCTCGGGGCCTGAAAAATAAGACTTGGAAACCAAAGAATGGTCTGAAGTTTGATTTGTTTGTATATGTTGTGCAGCAAGTTAGTTGCATTCTCAGCACATTTTGCAGTTTTGTCAAGACTCTTGGAATGTAAGATGGATTAGGCAAAGATGCTGAGAACTGCAGTGTTTGTATATCAAATTTGTACTGTTTATTTACTATGAAGTGCATACTGTCCAGTTGATAGTAACATCTTTTCCTTGGATTTTGATATCATCTGAGATAACATTCGTGTTTGACCATTTACCAAAGCAGTGAAATTAAGTACTGTATTTAGGATGAAAGTCCATCAATTCCAACTGGAAAAAAGGATTTTAAACTGAAACAGCCCAGAGATGAGAAAATTTGATGAATTGAAGGCTTATTTTCTATTGTACTGTACTATATTTTCTTTTCCAACAGCTAAATTGGTCAGCATGCAATGAGAAATATCAGTAACTGATGCATCACTACCATGTTTAACTTCGTCGTGATCTCCACGATTTCAGTAGTAGTATAATTGATATCACAGCAAAATATGATATGTTACCATCTCAAAAAAAAAATGTTTACTTGTAACAAGATCAATACTAATGGTTGTAGCCTATTATGTTATAAGAACATAAATGAAAAACAGATGCATATACCGGTTTCCATGTTTAGTCACCAGATGAAACGACATGTTATTCTATTACTGTGCAGAAAAATACAATGTCGTTTTCAGCAACTAAGGAATCTAAGACAACAAAATAATCCTCAAGTTCTTGTCCTGTTATGTTGTGGTACAATATTGCCTTGCTACAGTAGGAAACATGATTAGGTTTAAGCCGTGGAGGTAAAGTTGCAGAGACTGAAAACTCCAATTTAGATGTCTAACATTTGAATACAATACCAGAGAAAAGAAGAGAAAAAAGCTGTGGCCGTCGAGGAAAGTAAAGAAATTATTATCACATATGTCCAATTTTACTATAGCCTAATAACTGGAAAAAATATATAAGAACTCCAATAGACCATTTGACTGCTAATTTCCATAAGTGCATACTTAATCATAAGAAACCTTTCATGCGTTGAGCAGAATATTGGCATTTTGTGTGGACAAAACACTATATAAACCAGTTAGATTATTATAAGTCTTCACACAACTAACATTTGAATACAATACCAGAGAAAGGAAGAGGAACAAAAACCATGAAGAACTCTAGCGGGGGAACATCACTTCTATTCCTGCTGGTTTTTGCTACTCTTACTTACTGCTCAGATTCAAGATTACAGTCTTGTCAGCCGAGTGGCAAAATCAGGGGCACTAAGCCACCTCCGGGACAATGTAACCCGGAAAATGACTCAGATTGTTGCAAACAAGGCAAGATGTACACCACTTACAAATGTTCGCCTCCAGTGACTGGAAACACAAAAGCTGTTTTAACTCTGAATAGCTTCCAAAAGGGTGGAGATGGTGGTGGACCATCAGAATGTGATAATCAATACCATTCTGATGACACTCCAGTTGTTGCCCTTTCAACCGGATGGTATAGTGGAGGAGACAGGTGCCTTAACTATATCACCGTAAGTGCTAATGGCAAAAGTGTGAAGGCTAAAGTGGTAGATGAGTGTGACTCTACCATGGGATGTGACGACGAGCACGACTATCAGCCTCCATGCCCGAATAACATTGTTGATGCCTCTAAAGCAGTGTGGGAAGCCTTGGGTATACCTGAAGGTGACTGGGGCGATTATGATATCACATGGTCTGATGCTTAGTTGCATTAAGTTATAGTATCTATGGTATTGTAAGAATATGAGGATCGTGTATATAATCAGATTATGTGTAATATGTGGCAAAAATACTACTTAATTCTCATGTTATTGCTGTGAAATTACAGTTAATGAAATTATTCTCTTCATATCAACTTCTGAAGCCATTGAAATATGAATAAGTTTCATGCCTATGAAAGAGACATGGTCAGTGAAATCTGAAAAACATGACTTGGTTCAGTGGCTAATCTAAACCTACAACAGTTTGACCAAGATCAATCATTCAATCAATCAATCAATCAGTCAACTAGGCTTCAGAACCAATTTAGTTGAGCTCAGCTATACAAATCTTGTATATCCTTCAGTGGTTGCATCTGTTAGACTATTTTTACACTAACTCATACTTTATCAGTTTGATCCAGCTATACTTTGTAGATACACAGCATCATGAATTGCCATTTTCTGCAGGCTTAGTGATGATTTCAGAGAAGGTAACAAGCAGGTTTTTGAGGTCGCAGAATCTGTTGCAAGGGGCTTTCTAATATTGAATTGGATTAAACGAGTCAGGATGAATTCAAAATCAATAAGGAGAAGAAGGCCTTCAGGTCCAAAAAAGATGGTTGCAGTTCCTGAAAATGAATTGGGCAAGTTGATTATAACTTGGTCCGATGCATAGAATCTAGAACTTGCTTTCCTCATTTTATAGTTCTATCCATTTCATTTACAAAAGCATTTCTTCTATGTATGTAAAGTTATTGGCTGCAGTTCTTTGTAACAATTGATTATGATATCAACGATGAAAATTTTCGCTTTGATCACTGTATTAAGACTTTATGCGATTATATGAGAAATAGTACCTTAAAACCTTAACGCTTTATCAATTTCCATAAGCCTGTTCAACCTAAGGTTTCACTGATCTATTTATGAAAGCAGTTATAAAGGTATTCAGGTGGAAGTCCTCTAATTAATCAGTTGGCAAAGAGGATTTCTGACAGCACATAAACTATCAAAATTTTACGAATTGAAGGCCTTTTTTCTATTCTACTGTACAATATATTCTTTTCCAACAGGCCAATGGAGCAGTATACATGGAAAAGATGATTGCAACAGAATCAAGACTCTAGTTGATGTAGTATGCTGTAGATAAAAGATATACAGATGCTAGATTACAGGTTTTCATGTTTAGCTACAAGATGAACCAGTATGTTGTTCTACACTGTGCAGAAAATACAAAAGTGCTTTCAGCAACTAAAGAATCCAAGACAATAAAATAACTCATCAAGTTCTTGTCTTATTAGGTAATGCTAGAATGCCTTGCTAAAATAGAAAAACATGAGCAGGCATAAGCCATGAAGGTAAAGTTGCTGAGACTGAAAACTCCAATTTAGATATCTATTAGTAGGAAAAACTAAGCTGCGACTGTCACAGAAAGTAAAGCAGTTATAATCACATATGTATTGTCATGGGCGGCTTTCCAGCCATGCCCCATGACCCCTTGGGCGCGCCCCGTGGCGTCCTAGCAAGCCTCCCAATGCCTAGCGCCACGGACGGCCCCGTGGTCTTGGCCGCGCCAAGTGACAAGCGCGTAGGTGCCTCTGTCGCCCCACCGATATCCCTCGCCAGCGCCAAGCCGCAGGCAGAAGCCAACAGCGCCGTGCGCACAGACAACGCCGCGCGCGCAGACCGTGATGCCAAAGACACTGCTGCTGACAACGGACCTGCTGCTGCCTTATAGAAAACTAAGTCATTTTCATTGTAAATATAGAGTAGTTTTAATTCATGTACTTCCATTATGTTTCTCTAGCTTAGTCAAGTCTAGTCTTGTAGCTTTGGATTATTTTTCTTAAGTATTATTAGGGGGGATCAAGCAATCAAAACTTTCTAGCAAGCAAGCAATTCTCTGTACTGGTGTCTCTCCCCCTCGACACCGCGTTGCTTTTCTGTAATAGCTTTCATTAATGCAATCAAGCTTTCTTTCATTCTGAATTCTCATTTCTTTCTCTCAATTGCTCTTGACATTGGTTTTTCCGTACGGCACTGACAATCTCATCTAGCGTACGGAGGGGACCTCAGTTGGCGGACAACAACTGCACTGACATCAGTTTCCTAGCCTTATGTCGCCCTTCCAAGGAATCTCAGGAAGGCGCCGCGTAACAGTTGGTATCAGAGCCTAGGCTCGACATCGGACGAGGGAACGTATTGACATTACCACCATTTCTGGCCATGGTGAATCATGGGGACCGCATTGCGGCTCTCGAAGGGACGGTTGAGGTATTACGGCCTATTGTGGATACGGTGCCTGAACTAAGAACCAGCCTAGGGCAAAGGTTGGACGACCTGGACCGCAGGGTGCTCCAGGCCGAAGTTGACATTGAAAACATCAGTCGCGACTCCAAGGGAGACCGACAGACGACAGCCACAGAGGCAGCCGAAATTTTTGAGAAATTCGAGGGGCTCCAGCAGGAGCGCGCCGAGGATTTAGCCCACAGGGCACAAGAGGCAGACAGGGTGACTGCCATGCAACAAACTATTGACAAATTGACAGACCAGCTCAATGTTGTCAACGCTGCTTTACAGGGCCTACTCCGAGGAGGTAGAAACCAAATCGGGGGCACTGTGAACTCTGCTTCCGCGACACAGAAACTGAAAATTCCTGAGCCAAAGCCATACAGTGGAGCTAGGAATGCCAAGGAAGTGGAGAACTTCATCTTTGACGTCGAACAATATTTCGATGCGATTGGGGGCCTAGAGGAAGCTAAGAAGGTAGCAACTGCTGCCATGTATCTTCAGGGCGATGCTAAGCTCTGGTGGCGGGTGAAGTACGAAGCCATCAAGGCCGGTGAAGATACTCTCGAGACATGGGCAGAACTGAAGCCAGCCATACGCCTACAATTCTTCCCCGAAAATGTTGAATACAATGCAAGGAGAAAACTACGGGAGCTCCGCCAGACAAAATCAGTGCGGGACTACGTGCGGGAATTCTCCGTGCTCATGCTAAGCATACGCGACATGGGGGACAAAGACAAGATCTTCACCTTCCTCGAAGGGTTGAAACCCTATGCCCGTGTGGAGCTACAAAGACAGAGGGTAGATACCCTTCCCAAGGCGATCCAAGCAGCTAAATGCCTTGGGGACTACCAAATGGAAGCTCGGAAGGACAGGCCCCAGCCGCCTGCCCGAGCGGGATTCAAAGGGGGCCAGCCTAGCAATGGTAGCCCTAGCAAAAATGGGGGAGATCGGAACTCAAACAAATCTAGAGCTCTTTCCTCCGGAAGCAACAGTGTTGCGTCAAACAACAATGATTGGACGAGAAAGCCTCCTTCAGGATGTCGTCACTGCGGCGGTCCACATTGGAACAATGAGTGCCCACATGCACAGATGAATGCCCATCAGGCTATTGATGATGGGACTGATGACGACTCAGACGATGCGGACCAGACTGAACCAGTAGGTGCCTTAAATGCAATTGTGGGTTCCATTTCTGAGGCACTAGCGGAGACCAGTGCTGGTATTCGTAAGAAGAAGGACTCATGTCCCGTCACCAGGAAAGGGAAAAAGAAGGCGAATGAAGAGACTCCTCTTAAACAAGAGAGGACCTTAATGTTCGTCGAGATGAAGGTGAATGGCAAGCCCATTCGGGCTATGATAGACACGGGTGCTACCCATAACTACTTAGCCTCGACTCAGGTGGAGCGCCTTGGACTAGTTGTAGGGAAAGGTAAAGGTAGCGTCAAGGCTATCAACTCACCTCCCCAGCCAGTGGGTGGAATAGCTAAAGAAGTACCGGTGAAGCTTGGGCCTTACGAAGGAAAATTCAACCTGCGAGTGGTGATTATAGATGACTTCGAGTTGATTGTTGGGCTGGAATTCCTAAGGCAAACCAACACCATGCCTGTACCATTTGCAGACATGCTACTGATGATGGGTACCAATAGGGCCAAGCCCTGCATTATCCCGTGCCTGCCCATGAAGATGGCCGTTGAGAACATCTCGGCCTTGCAGTTGAAGAAGGGAGTCAAAAGGAATGAACCTACGTTCCTGGCAACCCTCTGCATTGAAGATATAGAACGCTCCTCGGGTCCCATTCCTGAACCCGTGAAGGAGTTACTACTGGAGTTTGAAGATGTCATGCTACAAGACATGCCAAAGCGGCTCCCGCCTAGGCGCACTGTGGACCATGAAATTGAGTTGGTGCCGGGCGCGAAGCCACCTGCCCGGGCGCCTTACAGAATGTCACAACCCGAACTCACCGAGCTTCGGAGACAATTGACGGAAATGCTAGATACAGGGATCATTGTACCCTCCAAGTCCCCATATGGGTCCCCTGTTCTATTCCAAGAAACATGATGGCAGCCTGCGACTCTGTGTGGATTATCGAGCTCTAAACAAAATCACCGTGAAGAACAAGTACCCTATTCCCCTAATGGCGGACTTGTTTGATAGACTGGGTGGTGCTACGGTGTTCACCAAGATAGATCTGAAGACAGGTTATTGGCAAGTTCGGATTGCAGAGGGTGATGAACACAAGACGACTTGTGTGACAAGATATGGGTCGTACGACTTCCTGGTCATGCCATTCGGCTTGACCAACGCCCCTGCTACGTTTTGCACTCTCATGAACCAAGTCTTCCGAGAGTACATCGACGAATTTGTGGTGGTCTACTTAGATGACATTGTGGTATATAGCCAGACATTGGAAGAACACCTAGTACACTTGCGGAAGGTCCTAGCTCGGTTGCGGGAACATGAACTATATGCAAAGTTATCCAAGTGCTCCTTTGCTCAGAAGCAAATTGATTTCCTCGGACATGTCATCGAGGAAGGACGCATCAAGATGGACCAACAGAAAATCCAGGCCATCACAGATTGGCCGCCACCTAAGGATGTCCACGCCTTGAGGGCGTTCCTTGGCCTATGCAACTTCTACCGGCGGTTTGTGAAGAACTACTCACTTATCGCAGTGCCATTGACAGAACTCCTCAAAAAGGTCACACCTTGGGACTGGGGACCAAGGAGAGCAGAGGCCTTCAACGCATTAAAAGCGGCTATGTCTAGTAGCCCCGTCTTGGCCCTTCCTGATTTGGCCAAGCCGTTCGAGGTACAAACAGATGCATCTGACTATGCCCTCGGCGGAGTCTTGCTACAAGAAGGGCACCCTGTAGCGTACGAGAGTCGGAAGCTGAAGGATGCAGAGCGGCGCTATGCCGCCCATGAGAAAGAATTATTGGCTGTCGTCCACTGCTTGCGCCTCTGGAGGCACTATCTGCTGAGAACCTCGTTCGTGGTCAAGACAGACAACACAGCTGTTAGCCATTTCATGACCCAGCCGAAGCTGAACGGTCGACAGGCCAGGTGGCAGGAACTCCTAGCTGAATTCCACTTCAACTTGGAGTATCGCAGTGGAAAGACCAATCATGTTGCTGATGCGCTCAGTCGGAGAGCTGATCTAGCATCGGTGTGCCTACTCACCACCCTAAGGGGGAGCGAAGTAGCCACATCCATCAAGGACCAAATACGGGATCTACTCATCATGGATCCTGCAGCTCAGTATTTGGTTGATTTGGTAGGACAGGGCAAGACTCGCCAGTTCTACATGGAATATGGTTTTCTGAAAGTAAAAGGGAACCGACTTTATGTTCCTAAAGGAGGAGATTTGCGGAGGACTCTTCTAGCGGAATGTCATGACACTCTGTGGGCCGGCCATCCCGGTGAAGAACGCACCATGGCGTTACTTCGTCGTGCCTATTATTGGCCTCAAATGGCCGATGATGTCGCTCAGTATGTGAAGACTTGTCTAGTATGCCAGAAGGACAAGTCGGACCGCTTGACACAAGCGGGACTCTTGGAACCACTCGCTGTCCCAAAGAGACCTTGGGAAAGCGTTTCCCTGGATTTCATCACCGGATTGCCCAAGGTCGGAGATCTCACAACCATCTTGGTTGTGGTGGACCGGTTTTCCAAGTATGCCACCTTTATTGCAGCCCCATAATATATATCAGCAGAAGATACAACTCGACTCTTCTTCTCTCATGTCGTCAAATATTGGGGCCTGCCCAAAGACATTGTTAGTGACCGCGACTCATGCTTCACTAGCAACTTTTGGACCCAACTCTTCAACGTGCCTCGGGTCAAAATTGAGTCACAGATCAAGTTTTCATCTGCAATCTGATGGCCAGACGGAGCGGTTCAGTGGTATGTTAGAGGAATATCTCCGCCACTTTGTAACCGGATCGCAGAAGAATTGGGTGAAGCTTCTGGATGCTGCTCAACTGTGTTTCAATTCACAAAAGAGCTCTAGCACCAACAAAAGCGCTTTTGAAATTGTTACCGGACAGCAACCGCTACTCCCACACACTGTGAATGCACCAAACATGGCTAAATCTCCTCGAGCTGCCAGCTTCTCAAAAGAGTGGAGGCGGAATAGTGTGGAGCTATCTTGTTAAAGCCCAAAAGCGGATGAAGAGGCATGCTGATCAGAATCGTCGCTTTGTTGAATATCAAGTAGGAGACAAAGTGATGGTCAAAATTCCAAAGCGGTACTTATTTGCAGGGGTCCATGACCCTCGCCTATTGCAAAAATACATTGGACCCTTGTCCATTGAAAGGCGCATTGGGAAGGTTGCATACCGGGTGGATACCCCAGCTTGGTGGAAAATTCATCCTGTCTTCCATGTCAGTCTCCTGAAACCTTTTCGGGAAGACACGGTGGATCCTTCAAGGAGCCAGCTCACAATACTCAGTATTCGAGGTCCCAATTCAACCGGGAAAAGGCGTGTTGAAGTTATCCTTGATGACAGAGTGATTCATGCCTCAAGGAAAGATCACCAAGAGTTTTTGGTGAAATGGCAGGGCTGTGATGCAGAAGAGAATACTTGGGAGAGGGGAACAAACCTCAAAGCCTACAAGAGCCTCATTGAAGATTATTTTGCAAGTAAGGCGCCGAGGACGTCGCCAACTCAAGTGGGGGAGAATGTCATGGGCGGCTTTCCAGCCATGCCCCATGACCCCTTGGGCGCGCCCCGTGGCGTCCTAGCAAGCCTCCCAATGCCTAGCGCCACGGACGGCCCCGTGGTCTTGGCCGCGCAGAGTGACAAGCGCGCAGGTGCCTCTGTCGCCGCACCGATACCCCTCGCCAGCGCCAAGCCGCAGGCAGAAGCCAACAGCGCC
>NW_017673300.1:0-667 GCF_001879085.1 Nicotiana attenuata
ATATCAATAAATTCAGTCTTTTCAATTACCCAAAACTCCCCTTTATTTTTTTACTGCATTATCCCTTTTCCTTCTTTGTTTATAAATTCCAACATGCTTGTTAGCAACCCTTATGTGTAAATTTATTTGCATACTTGTTTACATTAAAGTCACAACATAGCATGGCCGGGAACCATACTAGTGGATCTTGAGGGGTGCCTAACACCTTCCCCTCGAGATAATTTCTAGTCCTTACCCGAACTCTGGTTTTCCAATTCAAAACCCTTCTTAGTTTCCTAATGCACTCAATCATTAGGTGGCGACTCTTCAATTCCAAAAACCCAATTCCCAAACGGGAATAGAGTTGTCTTCCCGAATGTCGTAAACCCGATTTCGAGAGAAAAAGGGGGCATCGACAGCATGGCGACTCCGCTGGGGATGTCTTTAGGCTTTTACCACTTCATGTTATATGTGACTTTACTGCTTTCTTTACTGCTTTGTTTAATACCTTTATTCGAAACTGACTTGTTTTTTTGTTTCCTTTTTTTTCTTTAACGCTTTCATTTACTGTTTTTCTTCAATACCGTCGTAATTTCCGAGCAATTATTGTAATCATTATGAACGTGAAATACGTGGCAATTTGTTTCGTTTTTGTAATTGTCATTTTTCAACTATCATATTCCACTCG
>NW_017673300.1:775-7168 GCF_001879085.1 Nicotiana attenuata
TCCCCAGATTCGGCATGGTAACCAATATTCACCCGAGGTTGCTAAGATGGTGGGAGGACCTTCATTCCAGTGACCGGACTCTCGTCCGCAAGCATTTGGGAAACTTACCCTCTCTTTTGTAAATTCAGCCGGACAACAAAATCATAGAGGCTGCGACATTGTTCTGGGACAGTGATAGATCGGTATTTCGATTTGGGGACCTTGAAATGACCCTGCTGCTCGAGGAAATAGGAGGGTTAGCTGGTATTCCTTGGGAGACTCCGGGTTTGCTCATGCCAGAAAACCGCAAGGGTAAAGGTTTCTTCAAAATGATGGGGTTGAAGAAAAATTCAGATTTGACTTGTTTGAAGGACTCCTATGTTCCTTTCGACTACCTGTACGAGAGGTACGGTCATAGCAAGTCCTACCGCACCTATCCAGACGAACTCACCCTCACATCATTGGGGCATATCCACAGGAGAGTTTTCGTCTTCATGTTCTGCTTCCTAGGAATGATAGTGTTTCCCATGAAGAAGGCTAGGATCCATACCAGACTATCCATGGTCACCAAGACACTAATGGAGGGGATTGAAGGGCAACATTTCAGCATAGTGCCCATGATTGTTGCGGAGATCTACCGAGCTTTGGAAAATTGTCAACGAGGGGCCAGTCATTTCGAGGGATGCAACTTATTACCCCAACTCTGGATTATAGAACATCTCCAAAAGGTTCGATACCGTCAAGAGCTTCCGCGAAGGCCGTGGAAAAATCATATAGCCTTTCACCATCCCAATAGAATGAACTATATGCCTGACATGTTTACTCGGCCAGGGGATGCTCGAGGATGGGTAGAATTGTTTGAAAACTTGAAAGAAGACAAGGTGCAGTGGATGTTTGAATGGTTCCCCACAGGAGAGTTCATCATTCGCTCTTGGGACGCTCCATTCCTTATACTCATTGGTCTGAGGGGAATTTATCCCTATGTCCCTCTCCGAGTCATGAGGCAGGCAGGTAGGAAGCAAGTCGTACCAAAGGTCGAGAAGATGAGTCATTTCAGGGCTGATTTTCAAGACGACGACAGCCCATACAAATGTCAAGCTCAACAACTGTGGAACAGTAAGATCGTCCTGGAGAGGGATTCCATAGAACCTGACAGGTATCATGCCAGCTACAACTCATACTATCCAGGTTGGCTGGAGGAAGATCATGCTGGGTTAGGACAACCCGGGTCTGTTTGAGGTCACAGGGTCATCGACGAAAGGGCTGAGATACAGGTCAAGTACAATCAGTTGCGAGAAAGGATCAGGGAGTGCGAGAGTGAGCATCAGGAGATTCAAGAGGCAAATCAAAAGTTGATCGAGGAATGGAAGGATATGGCTGTCAGAGCCAACAAGCGCCTAGGGCATTTGGAGCGAGGGTTAGTAGAGCTGGAAGGGAAGTTCATTCGGAGGATCGAGAATTGCCAACACGCCGAGGGAAATGAAGGAGGACATTTGGCTAGGGCCTATCTTCTGTTGGGATTCCGTGAGCTGGTGGCGCTATTCGATGGAGCCAAGGATGCCGAGTCTGGGGAAGGTCCTTCTGGGACCAAATAGTTAGGAGTCTCCTTTCCTTTTTGTTTTTGAATGTAATAAGGCCAATGGCCATTAGTGACATTTTTACTTATGCAACTTTAGTATCGTTTTGGGATTCGTCTTGTTTTTATCAATAAAATGAGGCATTTAGCATTATAAGTTCTCCAAATCAACTTGTCGCTAGGCCTACCTCGGGCATAACGAGGCACCCAATTTAGGACACGATTTATATTTTTATAACTATGTGTTTAAATACCGCAATATTTTTTTTCTCAAAATCCGCACTGACTTGTTACCTTTTGTTGCTTTTACTTTTATTTTTATTCCCCTCCCCAAAAGGTTAGTTCGTGCATTCTGGCATCATCATCCTACTCCGCAAGATCTAAGGGCCCTCCACCCCCTCCTCCTCCATACTTATCAAAAGCAAGAACAAAGCAAAAATGGACAACATCAGAAGGGACGACTCAGCTGAAAGGGTAGAGGTTCCTCAGGGTGTTTAGGTATCCAAAGAAAGTGTCGCGCAGCTCGAACGGAAGCTACTGAAATTTCAAGAAGAACTAGACCAAGTTCGGAACTTGGCAAGTCTGTCATTCTCCCTCACTACTCCAGACGTCAACTTTCCCAATGCTCAACACCCCATACCTCCACAAAACATCCCAAAGCCGCCGAAACAGCCCGCTACTCATTGCAACACACATCTCAATAACACTCCACTCCTCATCCCTGAACCATTAAATGATTATCCCCACCACACTCCCATATATGTGGAAACCTTGCCACACTACACCAAACCCATTACAAACACACCAGAGTCTGATGACAAAGACTCTCTCATCAAGAACCTGGCAGCTGAGCTCAAAAAGTTGACTAGCCGGGTCCAGGGCGTGGAAGGAAACAAAGGCATTGAAGGGTTGAATTATGAGGATCTTTGCATCCAGCCGGACGTTGAGCTTCCCGAGGGGTACAAACCTCCCAAGTTTGAAATGTTTGACGGCTCAGGGGATCCTAGAGTCCATCTGAGGACATATTATGATAAACTGGTCGGTGTAGGAAGAGACGAGAAGATTCGTATGAAACTCCTCATGAGAAGTTTGAAAGGCGATGCGCTATCTTGGTACATTAGCCAAGATCCCAAGAAGTGGACGAGCTGGGTTGGAATGGCGTCCGATTTCATGGACAGGTTCAGGTTCAATACAGAAAATGCACCAGATATCTTCTACATCCAGAATCTGAAAAAGAAACCCACTGAGACATTCCGCGAGTATGCTACTCGATGGAGATCCGAGGCTGCTAAGGTCAGGCCGACCTTAGAGGAAGAACAGATGAACCGATTTTTCGTTCGAGCGCAAGATCCGCAGTATTATGAGAGGTTAATGTTGATAGAGGGCCAGAAATTCTCCGATATCATCAAGCTAGGAGAAAGGATTGAAGAGGGCATTAAGAGCAGAATGGTCACTAATTTTGAGGCACTGCAGGCTACCAACAAAGCCCTACAATCTGGTAGCGCGTCCAAGAAAAGGACATGAGTGCCGTGATGGTTGCACAGCGAACCAAGTCCCCTATAAAATACCAAGCCTACCCGGTACCCCCTCTCACATACCAGCCTATTCCCAACTACCAAGAACCTCCGCCTTCTTACCAAATTCCATCACCCGCTTACCAATCATCTCCCTCTCCCACATATTAACCCACCTCACCATAGATATTCCCAAACCTGCAACCCTGTCTACCCAAGCCCTATAATGCCCACTACCAATCACCTCCCGCCCGCCAAAATTTCCCCAGGCCACGCCCTAACTTTGACCGCAAACCTCCCAGGCAATACACCGCCATCGCCGAGCCAATCGACCAACTATATGAAAGACTCAAAGCAGCCGGTTACGTCACCCCAATCCCTGCCATAACTCCAGAAAATCCTTCCCAATGGGTCAACCCAAACAAAACCTGTGCATACCATTCCGGCATGAAAGGACATACCATCGATGAGTGCCAATCTCTGAAAGATAAAATCCAAGCTCTAATTGACAACAAAATCATAGTGGCCAAAGAACCTGCTCCCAATGTTCGCAACAATCCCTTGCCTGATCATAAGGGTGGTGGTGTGCATATGATTGAAGTGGAAGATGATTGGGACCCCAAGGGGTCAATTGGATTAATTTCCGAAGTTGACGAGCCTAAGCAACCAGCCGTCACACTGAATCCAATTGTAGTCCAGATCCAGCCTCTAGGGATGCTAAAGTAAACATGTCTGTGCCTCTCGAGTTTGAAACACCGTCATCTGAAAGGACCGCAGAGCCGATTGAGGTGGAGTTTGGGTCTCCAAAGGTACCATTTGAAGTTGCTGTGTTGCCACCCAAAACGAGAGTGCCTATTCCTGTGGCGATGTCGGCAGTAACGCCATTCCAGACACAGGCCATTCCTTGGGATTACACCGCCGAGGCAAGAAGGAAGGGAAAAACTAAGTCTGGAGAAGCAATCGCAGCACAGGGTATGACCAGGACCGGCAGAATTTATACTCCGGAGTACTTAGTTGAATCAAGTAAGCAGGCCTCTGGACGGCCTATCGAAACTGGACCTGATGATCTCTGGCGGAAGATACAGGCAAAAGAATACTTAATTGTCGACCAATTGAACAAAACACCGGCACAGATCTCCATTATGGCTTTACTGCAAAGCTCCCAGACACATAAGAATGCCCTAATGAAGATACTGAGCGAGGCGTATGTACCCAGTAACATAACTGGAGGAGAGATGGCAAACATGGTCGGGCAGATATTGGAGAGTTATAAGATCACTTTCCATGAGGATGAGTTGCCCCCTGAAGGTTTAGGCCACAACAAAGCGTTGCACATCACTGTGCAATGCGAGGACTATTTCATCACCAGGACTTTGATTGACGGAGGGTCCAGCCTCAACATTTGTCCACTGGTGACACTCAGAACATTAGGGAAGAGTCTGCATGAAATCAAGGATGGGGATATCAACGTCAAAGCTTTTGATGGCTCCCAAAGGTCCAATATTGGGGAAATCAGTTTATGTTTGCAAATGGGGCCAACTTGGTTCAATGTTGATTTTCAAGTGATATACATCCCAGCATCCTACAACTTACTACTAGGACGACCTTGGATCCACGCCGCTGGAGCCGTAGCCTCAACCCTGCACCAGGCAGTGAAGTTCGAGTGGATCACCAAGAAGTGATTATTCATGGTGACGGGAGTAACCCCATATACAGTCGCCAAACCATCCCAGCAATTGAAGGAAGAAGGAAGCTAGGAGGAGAAACCTACCACCAGATTGAGCGAGTCAACGCCGTGGACAAAGATAAGTGGTGGGATAACAAGATAGAAAGTATACTGAACTGGAGCGGGTATGAACCTGGCAAAGGGCTCGGCAAGAACCTTCAGGGAATCACCAAGCCTATCAAACTGAAGAAGCATGGCACCACTTTTTGGTTAGGGTACGGTTATACTTGGCAAGAATTCAGGAACTGGTCGCCACCATGGCACGGCCCTTACTATCCGCTGGAGCACCCTGTACCCTACCTGGAACAGACTTCCCAGCCGGCCGACATCATATATGGGACAGAGGAAGATGAAACATTAGCAGCAATGAAGAACCTGTTCTTGGAAGATGACAATATGGACTGTCACGTCATTCTCGAGGAGGAAGGGAAGGAAGGCCCTTCCATACAGACAGTGAACTGAGGAGAGCGCCTCAACAATTGGTCCGTCAGAACCACCAGGGCCCGGAGAGCTTCGGGGTAGCAAGGCTGAACAAAGCATTATGCATTATCTTTTATTTTTCGCTAGTTTATTTCCCTTCTGTATTATCTTTGAATTTTGAAAAGAGCTCCGATGTTCAAAACAATTCTTTTAGCATTTATTAAAGCATTTCAGTTTTTATAAATCTCGCTCTTATTATCTCTTCTTCTCTGCCATTTACTTTACTTTACACAGCATTATTATTACTTATCTTGATGAACCAATGAATGTGACATGCGACGAGGTAACACAACAAACGGATATAGACTCAGAAGAGGATGAGATAATGGTTCCAATCTCAACAGCGACCTGATGAAAGCAATGTGTAAAACCTTCAGGATCAAGCACAAGAATTCTACAGCCTACAGACCTTAGATGAATGGAGCTGTAGAAGCAGCCAACAAGAACATCAAAAAGATACTAAGGAAAATGATAGAAAAACACAAGCAGTGGCAGGAGAAGCTATCATTTGCTCTATTGGGATACCGTAACACCATCCGTACATCAACTGGGGCGACTCCTTATATGTTGGTTTACGGCACCGAGGCAGTGATCCCAGCCAAAGTAGAGATTCCCTCCCTGAGAATTATGCAGGAAGCAGAACTTGAAGATGCAGAATGGGTAAAGAGTCGCTACGAGCAATTAGCCCTTATAAACGGAAAAAGACTGAATGCAGTTTGCCACGGTCAGCTTTATCAGAATAGAATGACCAGAGCCTTCAACAAGAGAGTCAGACCAAGACAGTTCGCGCCAGGGCAGTTGGTACTGAAAAAGATTTTTCCGCATCAAGATGAAGCCAAAGGGAAATTCTCCCCCAACTGGCAAGGTCCGTACATGGTTCAGCGGGTTCTAACCGGAGGAGCCCTCATACTCGCAGAAATGGATGGAGAAGTCTGGCCAAAGCCAATCAACTCAGATGCAGTCAAGCGCTACTATGTGTAATCTTTATGCTTTCCTATATGATGTATTTGAACTACATCTGACCTGATTCCCGTTTAAGAGGCGATACGTAGGCAGCCTTATGGGTTCGGTCACAATTCAATAAAATTTTCATTCCCCCCCCCCCCCGGACACTTGAA